>NW_027667727.1:10010000-10267500 GCF_963924665.1 Micromys minutus | reverse complement strand
GCCCCGGTGACTGTAAGTAGAAACGACAGGCGAAACAGCAAAAACGACTAGGAAGTACCCGGAATAAGATGAACATCGGTGATGACTGAAAACGCTGTCCCGATGACTGAAGAGTTGAAAGAATATGTGATTTACAAAAAAAGACTTGGAAGTACCCAGAATGGACTGCACGTCGGAAGTGACTGCAAACTTCACCGGTAAATTTAAATAGACCCGCGAACCTGTCAATGTCTCTGGGAAGACCAAGGAATCAGTTGCACTTTGGGAGTGACTGAAAACAATGCCCGAGTGACTGAAGAGTTGAAACGACCTGGAAACCACACGAAACTACTGGTAATTTTTCGAAATGAGCTGCACATCGGAAATAAGTGAAAATGCTACACAGGTGACTGTAGATTTGAAACGATCAGCGAACCAGTCAAAGCAACTGGGAAGTCCACGGAGTGGGTTGCACGTCGGAAGTGATTCAAAATGCTACGCGGGTGACTGAAAAGTTGAAACGACCCGTGCACAATTCTAAAGGACTGGGTAGTCACAGGAATGGGTGGCATGTCAGAAGTGACTGAAAACGCTGCACTGTTGACTGAAAAGTTGAAACGAACCGGGAACCACCCAAAACTTCTTATAAGTCACTGGAAGGGGTGCCCGTAGAAAGTGACTAAAATCGGTGCGCTGGTGACTTACAAAATTATTCGACTCGCCAACCACACAAAACGACTGTCTCTGAAACGTATTTCATGTCGGTTGTGACGAAAAACACTGCCTCAGAGACTTAAAAAGTTGAAACTAACTGCTATCCACCAAAAGCGACTGGTGAAACCCTGGGACAGCGGCTATTTAAAAGTGACTAAAAACGCTACCCCTAAACAGTGAAATGTAGAAACGAACTGCCCCAGAAACTTTAAAGGTGATACGGTATGTGAACCACCCGAAATGACTGGGAAGTCCCAGAAATGTGCTGCATAACGTGACTGAAAATGCGTGTCTTGTTACTGAAAAGTTGAATGAAACCGAGAACCACACAAAACAAATGGTAAGTCCATGAAACGGTCTGCACGTCGGACATGACTGACAACGCTGCATCGGTAACTGAATATTGAAACGACACGCGAACCACACAAAAGGATTGAGAGTTCATCAGAACGGGATGCACTTAGAAATTGACAGAAGACACTGCCCATTGACTTAAAGTTGAAATGACCCGCAAATCACCCAAAATGACTAGGAAGTCCCGAGATAAAACTGCACGTTGGAATTAATTGAGAACGCTGCTCTGATGACAGAAAACTTGAACCGTGATCCTCCTTAAACGACTGGAAGACCCGGAATGTGCCGCAGTCCCGCTTACTGTAAAGTTGAAACAACTCACAAACCACCAAAAACGACTGGGAAGGTCACCGAATGGGCTGCACGTAGGAAGTTACGGAAAACGCTGCCCCAAGTAAATGAAAATAGAAAACACTCGCGAACCTCTGAAAACGACTGGGAAGTTTCCGGAATGTGCTTCACATTGGAAGTGACTAAAACGCTTACCGGGTGACTGAAAAGTTCAAACGACCCACAAAATTCACAAAAAGACTGGGAAGTCCTCAGAATGGGTTGCACGTCCGAATTAACTGAAAATGATTTTGCGGTGACTGAAGAGTTGAAACGACCTGAGAATTACCCAAAACAACTGGGAAGTTCCTGGAACGAGCTGCACGTCGGAATTGACTGAAAACGCTGTCCAGGTGAATGAAATATTCCAATTTCGAGCGAACCACGCAAAAAAGAGCTCAGAAGTCATCGAAACGGGCTGCTCATAGGAATTGACTGAGAATAGTGCCCCAATGACTGAAAACTTGTAATGAAACGCCAATCGCCCATCTTGACTGGGAAGTCACCGGTATGGGATGAACGTTGGAAGGTACTGAGAAAGTTTCCCCGGTGACTAAGAAGTTGAAACGACATGTGACCCACCAAAACGACTGGGAAGTATCCGGAATGGGATGAACGTCCGAAATGACTGAAAATTCTACCCGGTGACTGTAAAGTTTAAACGTTTCTAAACCACCCAAAACGAATGGGAAGTCACCGGATGGGCTGCATGTCTGACATGACTGAAACGTTGCTCATTTGACAGAAAAGTTAAAAAGACCCGCACACAGCTCAAAACGAGTTGGAAGACTACGGAACGAGTTGCATGTCTGAAGTGACTGAATCGCTGCCCCTTTGGCAGAAAAGTTGAAACGACCCGCACACAACTCAAAACGAGTGGGAAGACCACGGAACGGGTTGCACGTTGGAATTGACTGAAAACTTTTCTTCGGTGATTGAAAAGTTGAAATGACCCGCAAATCATGGAAAACGACTGGGAAGTCCTGAGAAAAAACTGTAAGTCGAAAGTGACTGAAAACATATCCCGGTGACTCAAAAGGTCAAACGACCCGTGAAGCTCCCAAAACGACTGGTAAGTCTTCTGAACGGGCTGCACGTCGGAGTTGACAGAAAATGCTGTACTGGTGACTAAAAAGTTGAAGCGACCCGCCAACCACCCAAAACGAACGGGAAGTTCTCGAAATGGGCTGCTCATAGAAAGTGATTGAAAAAACTTTCAAAGACTGAAAAGGTGAAACAACCCGCAATCTACCAAAAACGACTGGGTACGCCCTGGAATCGGCTTCATGTCCTTTGTGATAGAAAACGCTGTCCCGGTGACTGAAAAGTTGATAGGTCTCGTGAACCACACATAACGAGTGGAAAGTCCCCGACACATACTGCACGTCGTGACTAAAAATGCTGAACCGGTGACTGAAAGTTGAAACTACACGCGAATCACCCAAAACAACTAGGAAGTACCCGAAACCTGCTGTACTTTGTTATTGACTGAAGACACTACCCCAGTGACTGAAAAGTTGAAACTACTACTTTCCCTTTTTTCTGTTTCTTTCTCTCTCCTACCTCTTCTCTCTTTTTCTCTTCATCTCTCCGTTCTTTCTCTTTACCTTTATCTCCTTTCTCTCCTCTTTCTCTCCGTTTCCTCTCTCGACTCCTTTTCCTTTCTGTCATCTCAATTTTTCACTCTCCTCTTTCTTCTCTTTATCCTCTCTTTCTCTGTTTTTCTCTTTCTCTTTCTTTCTCCTCTCTATTTCTCTATCTCCTTTATCTCTCTTAACTCTCTTCTTCCCCTCTATCTTTCTGTCTCTCCCCTCTCTCTCTCGACTCTCTTTCTACTCTCTCTAATTCGTTCCTCTCTCTCCTCTCTCCTCTCCTCTTTCTCTCATTTTTTTCTCTTTCTCTCTCCTCTCTCTTTCTCTCTATTATCTATTATTCTCTCCCTCCTCTCTGTCCTCTTTCTCTTTCTCTTTCTCGCCTTTCTCCTATCTCTCACTTTCCTCGCTCCTTATTGTCTCTTTGTTGTGTCTTTCTCCTCTCTCTTCTCTCACTCTTTCTGTTTCTCCTCTCTCCTCTCTCCTCTGTCTTCTCTCCTCTCTTTCTCCTCTCTCTCTTTAACTTTCACTCCTCTCTCTTTTTTTGTCTCCTCTTTATTCTCTCTCTCCTCTATCTCTTTTTCTCTCTCCTCTCTCTTGCTTCTCCCCTGTCTCTTACGCTTCTCTCACTTCAAAACCCTAAACACTAAACCCTAAACCAAAACCACGATGAAATTTAAACAATCCTAAACCCAAAACCTTAAGCCCTAAACCCTAAACCCTAAACCTTAAACTTAACAATAACCATAACACTAACCATAACCCTAACCCTAACCCTAACCCTAACCCTAACCCTAACCCTAATCCTAACACTATACCCTAAACCCTAAACTTAACACTAACCCTAACCCTAACCCTAACCCTAACTCTAACCCTAACCCTAACCCTAATCCTAACCCTAAGCCTGACCCTAACCCTAACCCTAACCCTAACCCTAACCCTAACCCTAACCGTAACCATAACCCTAAACCTAAACCTAACCCTAACCCTAACCCTAACCTTAACCCCCTAACCCTAACCCTAACCTTAAGCCTAACATAACCCCATAACCCCATAACCCTAAATCTAACCCTAACTCTAACCCCAATCTTAACGCTAACCTCAACCCTAACCCTAACCCTAACCCTCACCATAAACCTAACCCTAATCCTAACACTTACCCTACCACCCTAAATTCTAAACCCTGAACAACCCTAAACCCTAAAACCTGAAAAACCCTGAACACTAATCCAAAAGCACCCTAAACACTAAACTCTAAACACTAAACGCTAAAAACCCCTAAACCATTAACACTATACCCTAAACAATCCTAAACCATAAACAACCATAACCCTAAACCCTAAAACACTATACAACCGTACACCCTAAATCTTAAAAAATCCTATATCATAAACCCTTAACAACCCTAAACACTAAATCCTAAACAACCCTAAACAACTCTAAACAACTCTAAACGCTAAACACTTAACAACCCTAAACATTAAACAATCTTAAACGCTATACCCTAAACCTAAACCACCCTAAAACTTAAACAATCCTAAACCCTAAACCTTAAACCCTAAACTCTAAATCCTAAACCATAATTCTAACAATAACCATAACCCTAACCCTAAACGTAAACCTAGCCCTAACCCTAACCCTAAGCCTAACATAACCCCATAACCCTAACTCTAACCCTAATGCTAACCCTAACCCTAACCCTAACCCTAACCCTAACCCTAACCCTAACTCCTTAACCTTAAACCCTAAATACTAAACCCTGAACGACCATAAATCCTAAACCCTTAACAACCCTAAATCCTAAACCCTGAATAACCCTAAACACTAAACTCTAAACAACCCTAAACAACCCTAATCACTATACCCTAAACAACACTAAACACTAAACCCAAAACAACCCTAAACCCTAAACCTTAAACACTAAACCCTAAACAACCCTAAACAACTTTAAACCCTAAACCCTAAACAACCCTAAACCTTAAAAAATCCTAAATTCTAAACCCTAAACCCTAAACCTAAACCACCCTAAATCTTAAACAATCCTAAACCCTAAACCATAAAGAACCCTAAACCCTAACCCTAACCCTAACCCTAATTCTAACCACTCTGCACATGCGCACCACTCTAACTCTAGCCCTAACCCTAACTTTAACTTGAACCCGAACCCGAACCCTAACCCTAACCCTAACACTAACCCTAACCCGGGTACAAACCGAAAAGACTGGGACTCTCCAATATGAGCTGCACATCGGAAGTATCTGAAAACGCTGCCCCTGTAACTGAAAAGTTGAAAAGACCCACGAAACACCCAAAACGACTAAGAAGTCCCCGGAATGGGTTGCCTGTCAATATTTACTGAATACCCAGCCTCGGTGAATGAAAAGTTGAAAGGACAGTCTAACCAGCCAAAACGACTGGTAATTCCTCGGAATAAACTGCACGTCCGATATGAATGAAAACGTGCCCCGGTGACTGAAAAGATGAAATGACCTGCGAACCACTCCACAGGACAGGTAAGTCCAGTGAATGAGCTGCACGTCGGAGGTAAATGAAAAGTCTACCCGGTGATTGAAATGTTGAAACGACTCAAAATCACCTGAAACGACAGTGAAGTTCACAAAACGGGTTGCACGTCACAAGTCATTAAAAACGCTGCCCTGGTGACTAAGTTTAAATGACACGCGAACCACACGAAACGACTGTAAAATCTCAGTAATAGGTTGCATGTCGTAAATGACTGAAAACGCTTCTTGGTGACTGAAAAGGTTACACGCTTCGCAAACCTTACTAAACGACTATAAAGTACCAGAAACATACTGCGCGTGGGTTATAACGGAAAACGTTGCCCCGGATACTGAAAGGGTAAAACGACCTGGAAAAGACCCAAAACGACTAGGAAGTTTTTGGAATAGGCTGCACATAAGAAGTGACTGAAAACACTGCCCGACTGACAGAAAAGTTGAAAAGAATTGGGATCCATCAAAAGCGACAGGCATGTTCCCAGAATAGGCTGCACATTGGAAGTACCTGAAAACGCTTTCCTGGTGAATGAAAAGTTGAAATGAACTGAGTCCCACCCTAAGTGACTGGGAAGTCCACAGAGTAGACTGCACGTAGGGAGTGTTTGAAAACGCTGCCTCGGTAGAAACGATCTGCGAATAACCCAAAACGACTGTGAAGACCTTGGATTAGCTGCACGTTGGTAGTTCCTGAAAACGCTGCCCCGGTGACTAAGTAGAAACGACAGGCGAAACAGCAAAAACGACTAGGAAGTACCCGGAATAAGATGAACATCGGTTATGACTGAAAACGCTGCCCCGCTGACTGAAGAGTTGAAAGAATATGTGATTTACAAAAAAAGACTTGGAAGTACCCAGAATGAACTGCACGTCGGAAGTGACTGCAAACTTCACCGGTAAATTTAAATAGACCCGCGAACCTGTCAATGACTCTGGGAAGACCAAGGAATCAGTTGCACTTTGGGAGTGACTGAAAACAATGCCCGAGTGACTGAAGAGTTGAAACGACCTGGAAACCACACGAAACTACTGGTAATTTTTCGAAATGAGCTGCACATCGGAAATAAGTGAAAATGCTACACAGGTGACTGTAGATTTGAAACGATCAGCGAACCAGTCAAAGCAACTGGGAAGTCCACGGAGTGGGTTGCACGTCGGAAGTGATTGAAAACGCTACGCGGGTGACTGAAAAGTTGAAACAACCCGTATACAATCCTAAATAACTGGGTAGTCACAGGAATGGGTGGCATGTCAGAAGTGACTGAAAACGCTGCATTGTTGACTGAAAAGTTGAAACGAACCGGGAACCACCAGAAACATCTTAGAAGTCACCGGAAGGGTTGCTCGTAAAGTGACTAAAATCGGTGCGCTGGTGACTTACAAAATTTTTCGACCCGCCAACGACAACAAACGAATGTCTCTGAAACGTATTTCATGTCGGTTGTGACTCAGAGACTTAAAAAGTTGAAACTAACTGCTATCCACCAAAAGCGACTGGTGAATCCCCGGCACAGCGGCTATTTAAAAGTGACTAAAAACGCTACCCCTAAACAGTGAAATGTAGAAACGAACTGCGATCCACACGAAACAAATATGGAGTCCCCGGAACTGACTACATGTCGGAAGTGACTCAAAAGTCTAAACTTTGACTGTAACTTTAAAACGACCAGCAAACCTCCCAAAACTACTGGGAAATCCCCAGAATAAGCTGCACGTCGGATATGACTGAAAACGCTGCCCTGGTGTTCAACAATTTAAAACGACTCGCGAACCACCGAAAACGACAATGAAGTCCGCAGAACATGCTACTCATCGGAACCGACTAAAAACTCTACCCGGTGACTGAATGGTTGAAACGACCTCCGAACCAAAAAAACAATTCGGAAGTCCCCATTACTGACTGCATGTCCATAGTGACTGAACACGCTACCCTGGTGACTGATACGTAGAAACGTCCATAAAACCACCCAAAACGACTGGGAAAACGCTGAAATGGGCTGCACATAGGAATTGACACAAAACGCTACTTCCATGACTGAAAAGTTGAAATGAACTGCGATCAACCCAAAACGACTTGGAATTCCCCGGAATTGGCTGCACGGCGGAAGTGATTGAAAAGTCTACCCTTTGACTGTAAACTTGAAACGACCCAAGAACTACCAAGTACAACTGGAGATTCTCCTGAATGAGCTGCATGTCAAATTTGACTGAAAACGCTGCCCAAGTGAATAAAAAGTTGAAACGCGAACCACCCAAAACATTTAGGAAGTACACGGAATGGTCAGCACGTCGGACGTGACTGAAAACGCTGACCCGGGGGCTGAAAGGTTGAAACGACCAGAAATGACTGGGAAATTTCCGTAAAGAGCTTGCAAATAAGAAATGACGCAAATCTCTGCTTCAGTGACTGAAAAGTCGAAACGACCAGCGAAACAACAATAAAGACTGGAAAGTCCCCGCCATGGGCTGGACGTCGGAAGTGACTGAAAATGCTGCCCGGTTACTGATAAGTTGAAATGACATGCGAAACTTTTGAAACAACTGGGAAGTCCATGAAACGAGTTGTACGTCGGAAGTGACTGAAAACGCTGCCCGTGTGACTGAAAATTTGAAAACACAGGAGAACCACCCAAAACAACTGGGAAGTCTCCAGAATGGGTGCATGTCAGAAGTTACTGAAAAAGTTGCCCAAACGTTGCCATGGTGACTGAAAAATTGAAAGGAAGGGCGAACCACGCAAAACAACTGGGAAATTCACGGAATCGACTGCACGTAGGAAGTGATAGAAAACGCTGACCGGTGATTGAAAAGTTGAAACGACCTAAGAACTATCCTAAATGTCTGGAAAGTCCCCAGAATGGGCAGACTATACTGAAAACGCTGCCCCAGAAACTTTAAAGGTGAAACGGTATGTGAACCACCCGAAATGACTGGGAAGTCCCAGAAATGTGCTGCATAACGTGACTGAAAATGCGTGTCTTGTTACTGAAAAGTTGAATGAAACCGAGAACCACACAAAACAAATGGTAAGTCCATGAAACGGTCTGCACGTCGGACATGACTGACAACGCTGCATCGGTAACTGAATATTGAAACGACACGCGAACCACACAAAAGGATTGAGAGGTCATCAGAACGGGATGCACTTAGAAATTGACAGAAGACACTGCCCATTGACTTAAAGTTGAAATGACCCGCGAATCACCCAAAACGACTAGGAAGTCCCGAGATTAAACTGCACTTTGGAATTAATTGAGAACGCTGCTCTGATGACAGAAAACTTGAACCGTGATCCTCCTTAAACGACTGGAAGACCCGGAATGTGCCGCAGGTCGGAAGTGACTGAAAAAGCAGTCCCACTTACTGTAAATTTGAAACAACTCACAAACCACCAAAAACGACTGGGAAGGTCACCGAATGGGCTGCACGTAGGAAGTTATGGAAAATGCTGCCCCAAGTGAATGAAAATAGAAAACACTCGCGAACCTCTGAAAACGACTGTGAAGTCTCCGGAATGTGCTTCACATTGAAAGTGACTAAAACGCTTACCGGGTGACTGAAAAGTTCAAACGACCCACAAAATTCACAAATAGACTGGGAAGTCCTCAGAATGGGTTGCACGTCCGAATTAACTGAAAATGATTTTGCGGTGACTGAAGAGTTGAAACGACCCGAGAATTACCCAAAACAACTGGGAAGTTCCTGGAACGAGCTGCACGTTGAAATTGACTGAAAACGCTGTCCAGGTGAATGAAATATTCCAATTTCGAGCGAACCACGCAAAAATACTCAGAAGTCATCGAAACGGGCTGCTCATAGGAATTGACTGAGAATAGTGCCCCAATGACTGAAAACTTGTAATGAAACGCCAATCGCCCATCTTGACTGGGAAGTCACCGGTATGGGATGAACGTCGGAAGGTACTGAGAAAGTTTCCCCGGTGACTAAGAGGTTGAAACGACATGTGACTCACCAAAACGACTGGGAAGTATCCGGAATGGGATGCACGTCGGAAATGACTGAAAATTCTACCCGGTGACTGTAAAGTTTAAACGTTTCTAGAACCACCCAAAACGAATGGGAAGTCACCGGATGGGCTGCATGTCTGACATGACTGAAATGTTGCTCATTTGACAGAAAAGTTGAAAAGACCCGCACACAGCTCAAAACGAGTTGGAAGACTACGGAACGGGTTGCATGTCTGAAGTGACTGAATCGCTGCCCCTTTGGCAGAAAAGTTGAAACGACCCGCACACAACTCAAAACGAGTGGGAAGACCACGGAACAGGTTGCACGTTGGAATTGACTGAAAACTTTTCTTCGGTGATTGAAAAGTTGAAATGACCCGCAAATCATGGAAAACGACTGGGAAGTCCTGAGAAAGAACTGTACGTCGGAAGTGACTGAAAACATATCCCGGTGACTCAAAAGGTCAAACGACCCGTGAAGCTCCCAAAACGACTGGTAAGTCTTTTGAACGGGCTGCACGTCGGAGTTGACAGAAAATGCTGTACTGGTGACTAAAAAGTTGAAGCGACCCGCCAACCACCCAAAACGACTGGGAAGTTCTCGAAATGGGCTGCTCATAGAAAGTGATTGAAAAAACTGTTTCAGAGACTGAAAAGGTGAAACAACCCGCAATCCACCAAAAATGACTGGGTATGCCCTGGACGCTGTCCCGGTGACTGAAAAGTTGATACGTCTCGCGAACCACACATAACGAGTGGAAAGTCCCCGACACATGCTGCACGTCGTGACTAAAAATGCTGAACCGGTGACTGAAAAGTTGAAACTACACCCGAATCACCCAAAACAACTGGGAAGTACCCGAAACCTGCTGTACTTCGTTATTGACTGAAGACACTACCCCAGTAACTGAAAAGTTGAAACTACTACTCTCCCTTTTCTCTGTCTCTTTTTCCTACCTCTTCTCTCTTTTTCTCTTCATCTCTCCGTTCTTTCCCTTTACTTTTATCTCCTTTCTCTTCTCTCTCTCTCCATCTGTTGCCGCTCTCGCCTCTTTTTCCTCTGTCATCTCTCAATTTTTCACTCTCCTCTTTCTTCTCTTTATCCTCTTTCTCTATGATTTTCTCTTTCTCTCTCTCCTCTCTATCTCTCTATCTCCTTTATCTCTCTCCACTCTCTCCTTCCCCTCTATCTTTTTGTCTCTCCCCTCTCTCTCTCGACTCTCTCTTTCTACTCTCTCTCTTATTCGTTCCTCTCTCTCCTCTCTCCTCTCTCTCCTCTTTCTCTCATTTTTTTCTTTCTCTCTCCTCTTCTTTTTCTCTCCATTATCTATTATTCTCTCCCTCCTCTCTGTCCTCTTTCTTTTTCTCTCTTTCTCACCTTTCTCCTATTTCTATCTTTCCTCGCTCCTCTCTGTCTCTTTGTTTTGTCTTTCTCCTCTCTCTCTTTAACTTTCACTCCTCTCTCTTTTTTCTATCTCCTCTTTATTTTCTCTCTCCTCTATCTCCCTTTCTCTCTCCTCTCTCTCGCTTCTCTCTTGTCTCTTACGCTTCTCTCACTTTAATATCTCTCTCCTCTCCTCTCTCTTCACTCTCTCTTCTCTGTCTCACTCTTTCTCATCTGTCTTTCTCTTCCTTCCCTTTTTCTCTCTATCTCTCCTCTTTCTACTCTCTCCTCTCTATTTTCTCTCTCTTACACTCCTCTTTCTCCTCTTTCTCCTCTCTGTCTCTTACACTCTTCTCTAATCTCTTTCCTCTATCTCTTCTCTGTCTCTCTCTTTCTCATCTCTCTCTTTCTTTTTCTCTAAACTCTTTCTATTCTGTCTTTCCATCTTTCTATTCTCTCCTCTCTCTTCTCTCTTTGCTCTCTCCTCTCTCTTGCTTCAATCTCCTCCTCTCTCTTCTCTCTCTTGCTTTCAATGTCTCTTTCTCTCTTCTCTGTCTCTGTTTATCATGTCTCTCCTCTCCTATCTCTCCTATCTCTCATCTTTCTCTCTTTGTCACTCTACCCTCTTTCTACTCTCTCTCCTCTCCTTTTTGAATCTTGACACACTCTTACACTCCTCTCTTTCTCTGCTCTCTCTCGCTGTCACCAAAAGTATTAATGTCACCAAAATTTTTGATGTCATCTAAATGATTAATGTCACTGAAATAATTAATGTTTACTAAAGAATTAACGTTACCAAAATAATCAATGTCAGAATAATTTATATACCCAAAATAATTGTCAACAAAATCATTAATGTGCAATTTTGCCCCAAAATAAATTTCTGGCTTTTTGCTCCAAAATAAAAAAAATTGCTGCAATTTTGCACAAAAATAAGGGCAATTTCTGGAATTTTGTCCAAAATAACGGGGCATTTCTGCCTTTTCGACCCAAAACTGGGGGAATCTCTGCCTTTCTGGCCCAAAATAAGGGAAATTTCTGCAATTTTGCCCCAAAATGAGGGGAATTTCTGGAATTTTGCCCAAAAATAAAAGGAATTTCTGCCTCTCTGCCCCAAAATAAATGTCTGCAATTTTGCCACAAAATAAAAGAATTTTCTGCCTTTTTGCCATTAAATAAGGGAAATTTCTTCATTTTTGCCCCAAAATAAAAGTAATTTTTGCATTTTTGCACCAAAATTAGAAGAATTTTTGCCTTTTTGCTCCAAAACAAAAAGAATTTCTGATTTTTGCCCCAAAATAAGTGGAATTTCTGAGATTTTTCCCTGAAATAAGTTAAATTTCTACAATTCTGCCCCAAATAAGCGAAATTTCAGCAATTTTGCCCTAAATTAGGTGAATTTCTGCAATTTTGCTCCAAAATATAAGGATTTTCTGCCTTTTTGGAAAAAAAATAAAGGGAATTTTTGCCATTTTGCTATAAAAAAAGGGAAATTTCTTCCTTTTTTCCTCAAAATAAGTTGAATTTCTGCCGTTTTACATCAATATACGTGGAATTTCTGCCTTTTTCCCCAAAATAGAGGGAATTTCTGTCTTTTTGCCCAAAAATAAAAGGAATTTCTAAATTTTGCCCTGAAATAATTGAAATTTCTGCAATTTTACCCCAAAATAAGGGGATATTCTACCTTTTTGCCACAAAATATGGGGAATTTCAGCCTTATTACCTCAAAATAAATAGAATTTCTGCCTTTTGCCCCAAAATTTCAGGAATATCTGCCTTTTTGCCCCAAAATAAGGAAAAATTTTTGCAATTTTGTACCAAATAAAAGAAATTTCCGCCTTTTTGCCTCAAAATAAGAGAAATTTCTGCCTTTTTTCCCTGAAATAAGTGAAATTTCTGCAATTTTGCCCCCCAAAAAGGAAAATTTCTGCCTTTTTTTCCTGAAATAAGTGAAATTTCTGCAATTTTGCCCCCAAAAAAGAAAAATTTCTGCCTTTTTTTCCTGAAATAAGTGAAATTTCTGCAATTTTGCCCCAAAATAAGGGAAATTTCTGCAATTTTGCCCCAAAATAAGGGAAATTTCTGCAATTTTGCCCCAAAATAAAAGAAATTTCTAGAATTAATCCCCAAAGGGGAATTTTTGATTTTTGCCACGAAATTAGAAAATTTTCTGACTTTTTGCCCCAAAATAAAGGGAATTTCTGCCTTTATGACCCAGAATTAGGGGAATTTCTGCAATTTTGCCCAAAATACGAGGAATTTCTTCTTTTTTGCACGAAAATAAGGGGAATGTATACCTTTTGCCATAAAAAAAGAGAAATTTCTTCATTTTTGCCCCAAAATAAGGGGGATTTCTGCATTTTTACCTCAAAATAAATGGAATTTCTGCCTTTTTACCCAAAAATAAACGGAATTTCTGTCTTTTTGCCTCAAAATAAGAGGAATTTCTGATTTTTTGCCCTGAAATGAGTGAAATTTCTGCAATTTTGCCCCAAAATAAGAGAAATGTCTGCCTTTTTGCCCCAAAATGAGGGGAATTTCTGCATTTTTGCCCCAAAATAAAAGGAATTTCAGCGTTTATACCACATAAGAAGGAGAATCTCTGTCTTTTTGCCCCAAAATAAGGGGAATTTCTGATTTTTTGCCCTGAAATAAGTGAAATTTCTGCAATTTTGCCCCAGAATAAGAGAAATGTCTGCCATTTTGCCCCAAATTAAGGGGAATTTCTGCATTTTTTTGCCCCAAAATAAGGGGAATTTCAGCCTTTTTACCACATAAGAAGGAAAATCTCTGCCTTTTTGTTCCAAAATAAGGGGAATTTCTGCCTTTTTGCCACAAAATAAGGGAAATTCAGCCTTTTTACCTCATAATAAGGGGAATCTCTGCCTTTTTGCTCCAAAATATGGAGAATTGCTGCCTTTTTGCCCCAAAATAAGGAAAATTTCTGCCTTTTTTCCCTGAAATAAGTGAAATTTCTGCAATTTTGCCCCAAAATAAGGGAAATTTTTGTCTTTTTGCCCCAAAATAAAAGGAATTTCTGATTTTTGCCCTGAAATAAGGAGAATTTCTGTATTTTTGCCCCAAATAAAGGGAATTTCTGCATTTTTGCCCCAAAATTAGGAGAGTTTCTGCAATTTTGCTTCAAAATACAGCAAATTTCTGCCTCTTTTCCCGAAAATAAGGGGAACTTCTGCCTTTTTGCCCCAAATAAAGGGAATTTCTGCATTTTTGACCCAATATTAGAAGAATTTCTGCAATTTTGCTCCAAAATAAGGGTAATTTCTGCCTTTTTGCCCGAAATTAAGGGGATTTTCTGCCTTTTTGCCCCAAAATAAGGAGAATTTCTGCCTTTTTGCCCTGAAATATATGAAATTTCTGCAATTTTACCCCAAAATAAGGTGAATTTCTGCCTTTTTGCCCTGAAATATATGAAATTTCTGCTTTTTTGCCCCAAAATAATGGGAATTTCTGCCTTTTTGCCCCAATATAAGAAAAATTTTTTGCTTATTTTCTCTGAAATAAGTGAAATTCCTACAATTTTGCCTTAAATTAAGGGAAATTTCTGCAATTTATCCCCATAATAAGGGAAATTTCTGCAATTTTGCCCCAAATTAAGGGGAATTTCTGTTTTTGCCCCCAAATAAGGGAAATTTCTGTAATTTTGCCCTAAAATAAGGGGAAGTTCTGCCTTTTTGCCCTAAAATAAGGAGAATTTCGGCCTTTTTGCCGCAAAATAAAGAAAATTACTGTATTCTTTACCCCAAAATTAGGTGAATTTCTGCAATTTTGCTCCAAAATACGGGGATTTTCTGCCTTTTTTGCCGAAAATAAAAGGAATTTCTGACATTTTGCCACGAAATAAGTGAAATTTCTGCAGTTTTACCCCAAAATAAGGAGAATTTCTGCCTTTTTGCCCAAAAATTAGGGGAATTTCTGCAATTTTGCTCCAAAATATGGGGAATTTCTGCCTTTTTGCCCGAAAATAAAGGGAATGTATACCTTTTTGCCATAAAAAAAGAAAAAATTTTTCATTTTTGCCCCAAAATAAGGGGATTTTCCACCTTTTTGACTCAAAATAAGTGCAATTTCTGCCTTTTCCCCAAAATAAACAAAATTTCTTTCTTTGTGCCCCAAAATAAAGGAAATTTCAGCCTTTTTATCTCAAAATAAGAGAAATTTCTGCCTTTCTGCCCCAAAATATGAGGAATTTCTGACTTTTTTCCCCAAAATAAGAAAAATTTCTGCAATTTTGTACCAAAATAAAAATATATCTGCCTTTTTGCCACCCCCAAAAAAATTTTCGCCTTTTTTTCCTAAAATAAGTGAAATTTCTGCAATTTTGCCCCAAAATAAGGGAAATTTCTGCAATTTTGCCCCAATGTAAAGGAAATTTCTGCAATTTTGCCCCAAAATAAAGGGAATTTCTGACTGTTTGCTCCTGAAAAAAGGAGATTTTCTGTCTTTTTGCCCCAAAATAAGGAGAATTTCTGCCTTTTTGCCCGAAAATTATGAGAATTTCTGAAATTTTGCTTCAAAATACGGGGAATTTCTGCCTTTTAGCCCCAAAATAAAGGGAATTTCTGCATTTTACCCCAAAATAAGAATAATTTTGGCCTTTTGCCTCAAAATATGCGGAATTTCTGCATTTTTGTTTCAAAATAAGAAAAAATTTTCAATTTTGTACCATAATAAAAGAAATTTCTTCTTTTTGCCCCAAAATAAGGGGAATTTCTGACTTTTTGCCCCGAAATAAATGAAATTTCTGCAATTTTGCCCAAAAATAAGGAAAATTTGTGCCTTTTTGCCCTAAAAAAAGAATTTTTGCCTTTTGCCCCAAAATATGGGGAATTTCAGCATTTTACCTCAAAATAAGAAGAATTTCAGCCTTTTTGCACCAAAATATGGAAAATTTCTGCCTTTTTGCCCGAAATTAAGTGGAATTTCTGCTTTTTTGTCCGGAAATAAGTGAAATTTCTGCAATTTTAGCCAAAAATTAGGGATTTCATCTTTTTGCCCCAAAATAAGAGAAATTTCTGCCATTTTGCCCTGAAATATTTGAAATTTCTGCAATTTTACCCCAAAATAAAAGGAATTTCTGCCTTTTTGTCCCAAAATAAGGGGAATTTCAGCCTTATTACCTCAAAATAAGGGGAATTTCTGCCTTTTTGCCCCAAAATATAAGGAACTTCTGCCTTTTTGCCCCCAAATAAGGAAAATTTCTGCAATTTTGCCCCAAAATAAAGGGAATTTCTTCCTTTTGCCCCAAAATAAAGGATATTTCAGCCTTTTTGCCTGAAAATAAGTGAAATTTCTGCAATTTTGCCCCAAATAAGGAAAATTTCTGCAATTTTGCCCCAAAATAAGGTAAATTCCTGCAATTTGGCCCCAAAATAAGTGGAATTTCTGAGTTTTGCCCCAAAATAAGAAGAATTTCTGTCTTTTTGCCCCAACATATAGGGAATTTCTGCCTTTTTGCTTCACAATTAGGGGAATTTCTGCAATTTAGCTCCAAAATAAGGGGAATTTCTGCCTTTTTGCCTCTAAATAGTTTGAATTTTTGTCTTTTCCCCCCAAAACAAAGAGAATTTCTGTCTTTTTTGCCCCAAAATAAGGAAAATTTCTGACTTATTACCCTGAAATAAGTGAAATTTCTGCAATTTTTCCTTAAAATAAGGGAAATTTCTGCCTTTTTGCCTCCAAATAAGGGGAATTTCAGCCTTTTTACCTCAAAATAAGGGGAATTTCTGCATTTTTGCCACAAAATATTAGGAATTTCTGCCTTTTTGCCCAAAATAAGAAAAATTTCTGCCTTTTTTTACCTGAAATAAGTGAAATTTCTGAAATTTTGCCCCAAAATAAGGGACATTTCTGGAATTTTGCCCCAAAATAAGAGGAATTTCCGAGTTTTGCCCCAAAATAAGGAGAATTTCTGTCTTTTTGCCCCAACATATAGGGAATTTCTGCCTTTTTGCCCCCCAATTAGAAGATTTTCTGCAATTGTGCTCCAAAAAACGGGGAATTTCTTCTTTTTTGCCCGAAAATAAGGGGAATATAGACCTTTTGCCACAAAAAAGGGAAATTTCTTCATTTTTGCCCCAAAATAAGAGGAATTTCTTCCTTCTTACCTCAAAATAAGTGAAATTTGTGCCTTTTTACCCAAAAATAAACGAAATTTCTGTCTTTTTGCCCAAAAATAAAAGGAATTTTTGAATTTTGCCCTGAAATAAGTGAAATTTCTGCAATTTTGCCCCAAAATAAGGGAAATTTCTGCCTTTTTGCCACAAAATAAAGGGAATCTCTGCCTTTTTGCCCCAAAATATCGGGAATTTCTGCATTTTTGCCCCAAAATAAAGAAAATTTCTGCAATTTTGTACCAAAATAAAAGAAATTTCTGCGTTTTTGACCCAAAATAAGAGAAATTTCTGCGCTTTTTCCCTGAAATAAGTGAAATTTCTGCAATTTTGCCGCAAAATAAGGAAAATTTCTGCAATTTTGCCACAAAATAAAGGACATTTCTGCAATTTTGCCCCAAAATAAGAGGAATTTCTTTTTGCCCTGAAATAAGGAGAATTTCTGTCTTTTTGTTCCAAAATAATGTGAATTTCTGCATTTTTCCCCAAAATTAGGGGAATATGTGCAATTTTGCTTCAAAATACGAGGAAATCTGCCTTATTGCACAAAAATAAAGGGAATTTCTGCATTTTTGCACCAATATAAGGGTAATTTCTGAAATTTAGCTTTAAAATACGGGGAATTTCTGCGTTATTGTCCGAAATAAAGTGGAATTTCTGCCTTTTTGCCCTGAAATATTTGAAATTTCTGCAATTTTACCCCAAAATAAGGGGAATTTCTCTTTTTGGCCCCAAAATTAGGGGAATTTCTGCTTTTTGCCCCAAAATAAGGTAAATTTCTGACTTTTTGCCCTGAAATAATTGAAATTTCTGCAATTTTGTCCCAAAATAATAGGAATTTCTGCCTCTTTGCCGAAAATAAGGGGAATTTCAGCATTTTACCTCCAAATAAGGGGAATTTCTGCCTTTTTGCCACAAAATATCGGGAATTTCTGCCCTATTGCCCTTAAATAAGGAAAATTTCTGCTTTTCTGCCCCAATTAACGGGAATTTCTACCTTTTTGCCACAAAGTAAAGGGAATTTCTGCCTTTTTGCCCCAAAATAACGGGAATTTCAGCCTTTTTACCTCAAAATAAGGGGAATTTCTGCCTTTTTCCCCAAAATATGGGTAATTTTTGCCTTTTTGTTCCAAAATAAAGAAAATTTTTTATTTTTGCACCATAATAAAAGAAATTTCTGCTTTTTGCCCCAAAATAAGAGGAATTTCTGACTTTTTGCCCTGAATTAAATGAAATTCCTGCAATTATGCCCGAAAATAAGGGAAATTTGTGCCTTTTTGCCCCAAAATGAGGGGAATTTCTGCCTTTTTGCCCCAAAATATGGGGAATTTCAGGATTTTACCTCAAAATAAGGGGAATTTCAGCCTTTTTGCACCAAAATATGGGGAATTTCTGCCTTTTTGCCACAAAATAAGAAAAATTTCTGCAAGTCTGTAACAAAATAAAAGAAATTTCTAAAATTTTGCCCCAAAATAAGGGAAATTTCTGATTTTTGCCCCAAAATAAGGAGAATTTTTCTATTTTTGCCCCAAAAAAGGGAATTTCTGCCTTTTTGCCCCAAAATTAGGGGAGTTTCTGCAATTTTGCTCCAAAATAAGGGGAATTTCTGCCTTTTTACCCCAAAATAAGGGGAATTTCTGCCTTTTTGCTCTGAAATATGTAAAATTTCTGCAATATTACCCCAAAATAAGGTGAATTTCTGCCTCTTTGTCCCAAAATAATGGGAATTTCTGCCTTTTTGCCCCAAAATAAGAAAAATTTTTGCTTTTTTCTCTGAAATAAGTGAAATTTCTGCAATTTTGCCCTAAAATAAGGGAAATTTCTGTTTTTTGCCCCCAAATAAGGGAAATTTCTGCAATTTTGCCCTAAAATAAGGGGAATTTGTGCCTTTTGCCCCAAAATAAGGAGAATTTCTGCCTTTTTGCCCCAAAATAAAGAAAATTACTGTATTTTTTACCCCAAATCAGGTGAATATCTGCAATTTTGCTCCAAAATATGGGGATTTTCTGTTTTTTTCGCCAAAAATAAGGGGAATTTCTGCCATTATGCAGCGAAATAAGTGAAATTTCTGTAGTTTTACCCCAAAATAAGGGGAATTTCTGCCTTTTTGCTTAAAAATTAGGGGTATTTCTGCAATTTTACTCCAAAATACGGGGAATTTCTGCCTTTTTTCCCGAAAATAAAGGGAACGTATAACTTTTTGCCATAAAAAAGGAAATTTCTTCATTTTTGCCCCAAAATAAGAAGATTTTCCACCTTTTTGACTCAAAATAAGTGCAATTTCTGCCTTTTCCCCAAAATAAACGAAATTTCTGTCTTTTTGCCCCAAAATAAGGGGAATTTCAGCCTTATTACCTCAAAATAAAGGGAATTTCTGCCTTTTTGCCCCCAAATATGGAAAATTTCTGCCTTTTTCCCAAAAAATAAAGGGAATTTCTGCATTTTTGCACCAATATTAGGTGAATTTCTGCAATTTTGCTCCAAAATACGAGGAATTTCTGCCTTTTTACCCGAAATTAAGTGGATTTTCTGCCTTTTTGCCCCCAAATAAGGGAAATTTCTGCAATTTTATCCCAAATTATGGGGAATTTCAGCCTTTTTACCTCAAAATAAGGGGAATTTCTGCCTTTTTCCCCAAAATACGGGGAATTTCTGAATTTTTGCCCCAAAATAAGAAAAATTTCTGCAATTTTGTAACAAAATAATAAAATTTCTGCCTTTTTGCCCCAAAAAAGAAAATTTCCGCCTTTTTTCCCTGAAATAAGTGAAATTTCTGCAATTTTGCCCCAAAATAAGGGAAATTTCTGCAATTTTGCCCCAATGTAAAGGAAATTTCTGCAATTTTGACCCAAAATAAGGGGAATTTCTGACTGTTTGCTCCCAAAAAAAGGAGATTTTCTGTCTTTTTGCCCCAAAATAAGGAGAATTTCTGCCTTTTTGCCCGAAAATTATGAGAATTTCTGCAATTTTGCTTCAAAATACGGGGAATTTCTGCCTTTTAGCCCCAAAATAAAGGGAATTTCTGCATTTTACCTCAAAATAAGAATAATTTCTGCCTTTTTCCCCAAATATGGAAAATTTCTGCCTTTTTGTTTAAAAATAAAAATTTCTTCAATTTTGTACCATAATAAAAGAAATTTCTTCTTTTTGCCCCAAAATAAGGGGAATTTCTGACTTTTTGCTCTGAAATAAATGAAATTTCTGCAATTTTGCCCAAAAATAAGAAAAATTTGTGCCTTTTTGCCCCCAAAAAAGAAGAATTTTTGCCTTTTGCCCCAAAATATGGGGAATTTCAGCATTTTACCTCAAAATAAGAAGAATTTCAGCCTTTTTGCACCAAAATATGGAAAATTTCTGCCTTTTTGCCCCGAAAATAAAGGGAATTTCTGCATTTATGCACCAATATTAGGGGAATTTCTGCAATTTTGCTCCACAATACGGGTCATTTCTGCTTTTTTGCCCGAAATTAAGTGGAATTTCTGCCTTTTTGTCTGGAAATAAGTGAAATTTCTGCAATTTTAGCCAAAAATTAGGGATTTCATCTTTTTGCCCCAAAATAAGGGATATTTCTGCCATTTTGCCCTGAAATATTTGAAATTTCTGCAATTTTACCCCAAAATAAGCAGATTTTTTGCCTTTTTGTCCCAAAATAAGGGGAATTTCAGCCTTATTACCTCAAAATAAGGGGAATTTCTGCCTTTTTGCCCTAAAATATAAGAAATTTCTGCCTTTTTGCCCCAAAATATGGGGAATTTCTGCAATTTTGCCCCAAAATAAGGGGAATTTCTTCCTTTTTGCCTTAAAATAAAGGATATTTCAGCCTTTTTACCTGAAAATAAGTGAAATTTCTGCAATTTTGCCCCAAATAAGGAAAATTTCTGCAATTTTTCCCCAAAATAAGGTAAATTCCTGCAATTTGGCCCCAAAATAAGTGGAATTTCTAAGTTTTGCCCCAAAATAAGGAGAATTTCTGTCTTTTTGCTCCAACATATAGGGAATTTCTACCTTTTTGCTGCACAATTAGGGGAATTTCTGCAATTTTGCTCCAAAATACGTGGAATTTCTGCCTTTTTGTCTGAAAAAAGGGGAATGCATATCTTTTTGCCATAAAAAGGGAAATTTCTTCATTTTTGCTCCAAAATAATGGGAATTTCTGCCTTTTTGCCCCTAAATAAGTGGAATTTCTGTCTTTTCCCCCCAAAATAAAGGGAATTTCTGTCTTTTTTGCCCCAAAATAAGGAAAATTTCTGACTTATTACCCTGAAATAAGTGAAATTTCTGCAATTTTGCGCTAAAATAAAAGAAATTTCTGCCTTTTTGCCCCCAAATAAGGGGAATTTCAGCCTTATTACCTCAAAATAAGGAGAATTTCTGCCTTTTTGCCCCAAAATATAAGGAATTTCTGCCTTTTTGCCCCAAAATATGGGGAATTTCTGCAATTTTGCCCCAAAATAAGGGGAATTTCTTCCTTTTTGCCCCAAAATAAAGGATATTTCAGCCTTTTTACCTGAAAATAAGTGAAATTTCTGCAATTTTGCCCCAAAAAAAGAAAATTTCTGCAATTTTGCCCCAAAAATAGGGTAAATTCCTGCAATTTGGCCCCAAAATAAGTGGAATTTCTGAATTTTGCCCCAAAATAAGGAGAATTTCTGTCTTTTTGCTCCAACATATAGGGAATTTCTACCTTTTTGCCCCACAATTAGGGGAATTTCTGCAATTTTGCTCCAAAATACGAGGAATTTCTGCCTTTTTGCCTGAAAATAAGGGGAATGCATATCTTTTTGCCATAAAAAGGGAAATTTCTTCATTTTTGCTCCAAAATAATTGAACTTTCTGCCTTTTTGCCTCTAAATAAGTGGAATTTCTGTCTTTTCCCCCCAAAATAAAGAGAATTTCTGTCTTTTTTGCCCCAAATAAGGAAAATTTCTGACTTATTACCCTGAAATAAGTGAAATTTCTGCAATTTTGCCCCAAAATAAGGGAAATTTCTGCCTTTTGCCCCCAAAAAGGGGAATTTCAGCCTTATTACCTCAAAATAAGGGGAATTTCTGCCTTTTTGCCCCAAAATATAAGGAATTTCTGCCTTTTTGCCCCACAATATGGGGAATTTCTGCAATTTTGCACCAAAATAAGTGAAAAATTTCTGAAATTTTGCCCCAAAATAAAAGAAATTTCTGGAATTTTGCCCCAAAATAAGTGGAATTTCTGAATTTTGCCCCCAAATAAGGAGAATTTCTGTCTTTTTGCCCCAACATATAGGGATTTCTGCCTTTTTGCCCCACAATTAGGGGATTTTCTGCAATTGTGCTCCAAAAATCGGGGAATTTCTGCTTTTTTGCCCTAAAATAAGGGGTATGTATAACTTTTGCCACAAAAGAGAAAAAATTTCTTCATTTTTGCCCCAAAATAAGAGGAATTTCTGCCTTCTTACCTCAAAATAAGTGAAATTTCTGCCCTTTTACCCAAAAATAAATGAAATTTCTGTCTTTTTGCTTCAAAATAAAAAGAATTTTTGAATTTTGCCCTGAAATAAGTGAAATTTCTGCAATTTTGCCCCAAAATAAGGGAAATTTCTGCCTTTTTGCCACAAAATAAAGGGAATTTCTGTCTTTTTTCCCCAAAATAAGGGGAATTTCAGCATTTTACCTCATAATAAGGGGAATCTCTTCCTTTTTGCCCCCAAATATGGGGAATTTCTGCATTTTTGCCCCAAAATAAAGAAAGTTTCTGCAATTTTGTACCAAAATAAAAGAAATTTCTGCCTTTTTGCCCCAAAATAAGAGAAATTTCTGCGTTTTTTCCCTGAAATAAGTGAAATTTCTGCAATTTTGCCCCAAAATAAGGGAAATTTCTGACTTTTTGCCCTGAAATAAGGAGAATTTCTGTCTTTTTGTTCCAAAATAATGTGAATTTCTGCATTTTCCCTCAAAATTAGGGGAATATGTTCAATTTTGCTTCAAAATACGAGGAAATCTGCCTTATTGCACAAAAATAAAGGGAATTTCTGCATTTTTGCACCAATATAAGGGGAATTTCTGAAATTTAGCTTTAAAATACAGGGAATTTCTGCGTTATTGCCCGAAATATAGTGGAATTTCTGCCTTTTTGCCCTGAAATATTTGAAATTTCTGCAATTTTACCCCAAAATAAGGGGAATTTCTGTTTTTGGCCCCAAAATTAAGGGAATTTCTTCTTTTTGCCCCAAAATAAGGCAAATTTCTGACTTTTTGCCCTGAAATAATTGAAATTTCTGCAATTTTGCCCCAACATAATAGGAATTTCTGCCTTTTTGCCGAAAATAAGGGGAATTTCAGCATTTTACCTCCAAATAAGGGGAATTTCTGCCTTTTTGCCACAAAATATGGGGAATTTCTGCTCTATTGCCCTTAAATAAGGAAAATTTCTGCTTTTCTGCCCCAATTAACGGGAATTTCTGCCTTTTTGCCACAAAGTAAAGGAAATTTCTGCCTTTTTGCCCCAAAATAACGGGAATTTCAGCCTTTTTACCTCAAAATAAGGGGAATTTCTGCCTTTTTCCTCAAAATATGGGTAATTTTGTTTTTGTTCCAAAATAAATAAAATTTCTACAATTTTGTATCAAAATAAAAGAAATTTCTGCTTTTTGCCCCAAAATAAGGGGAATTTCTGACTTTTTGCCCTGAATTAAATGAAATTCCTGCAATTATGCCCGAAAATAAGGGAAATTTGTGCCTTTTTGCCCCAAAATGAGGGGAATTTCTGCCTTTTTGCCCCAAAATATGGGGAATTTCAGGATTTTACCTCAAAATAAGTCGAATTTCAGCCTTTTTGCACCAAAATATGGGGAATTTCTGCCTTTTTGCCACAAAATAAGAAAAATTTTTGCAAGTCTGTAACAAAATATAAGAAATTTCTAAAATTTTGCCCCAAGATAAGAAAAATTTCTGATTTTTGCCTTAAAATAAGGAGAATTTTTCTATTTTTGCCCCAAAATAAAGGGAATTTCTGCCTTTTTGCCCCAAAATTAGGGGAGTTTCTGCAATTTTGCTTCAAAATACAGGGAATTTCTGCCTCTTTTCCCAAAAAATAAAAGGAACTTCTGCCTTTTTGCCCCAAATAAAGGGAATTTCTGCATTTTTGCCCCAATATTAGGGGAATTTCTGCAATTTTGCTCCAAAATACGAGGAATTTCTGCCTTTTTACCCAAAATTAAGTGGATTTTCTTCCTTTATGCCCCCAAATAAGGGAAATTTCTGCAATTTTATCCCAAAATAAGGGGAATTTCTGCCTTTTTACCCCAAAATAAAAGGAATTTCTGCCTTTTTGCCCTGAAATATGTGAAATTTCTGCAATTTTACCCAAAAATAAGGTGAATTTCTGTCTCTTTGCCCCAATATAATGGGAATTTCTGCCTTTTTGCCCCAAAATAAGAAAAATTTTTGCTTTTTTCTCTGAAATAAGTGAAATTTCTGCAATTTTGCCCTAAAATAAGGAAAATTTCTGTTTTTTGCCCCACAATAAAGAAAATTTCTGCAATTTTGCCCTAAAATAAGGGGAATTTGTGCCTTTTGCCCCAAAATAAGGAGAATTTCTGCCTTTTTGCCCCAAAATAAAGAAAATTACTGTATTTTTTACCCCAAAATCAGGTGAATATCTGCAATTTTGCTCCAAAATATGGGGATTTTCTGCCTTTTTCGCCAAAAATAAGGGGAATTACTGCCATTTTGCGACGAAATAAGTGAAATTTCTGTAGTTTTACTCCAAAATAAGGGAAATTTCTGCCTTTTTGCCCAAAAATTAGGGGAATTTCTGCAATTTTACTCCAAAATACGGGGAATTTCTGCCTTTTTTCCCGAAAATAAAGGGAACGTATACCTTTTTGCCATAAAAAAAGGAAATTTCTTCATTTTTGCCCCAAAATAAGGGGATTTTCCATCTTTTTGACTCAAAATAAGTGCAATTTCTGCCTTTTCCCCAAAATAAATGAAATTTCTGTCTTTTTGCCCCAAAATAAGGGGAATTTCAGCCTTATTACCTCAAAATAAAGGGAATTTCTGCCTTTTGCCCCAAAATATGGAAAATTTCTGCCTTTTTCCCTAAAAATAAAGGGAATTTCTGCATTTTTGCACCAATATTAGGTGAATTTCTGCAATTATGCTCCAAAATACGAGGAATTTCTGTCTTTTTACCCGAAATTAAGTGGATTTTCTGCCTTTTTGCCCCCAAATAATTGAAATTTCTGCAATTTTATCCCAAAATATGGGGAATTTCAGCCTTTTTACCTCAAAATAAGGGGAATTTCTGCCTTTTTGCCCCAAAATATGGGGAATTTCTGAATTTTTGCCCCAAAATAAGAAAAATTTCTGCAATTTTGTTACAAAATAAAAAAAATTTCTGCCTTTTTGCCCCCAAAAAAGAAAATTTCTGCCTTTTTTCCCTGAAATAAGTGAAATTTCTGCAATTTTGCCCCAAAATAAGGGAAATTTCTGCAATTTTGCCCCAATGTAAAGGAAATTTCTGCAATTTTGCCCCAAAATAACGGGAATTTCTGACTGTTTACTCCCGAAAAAAAGAGATTTTCTGTCTTTTTGCCCCAAAATAAGGAGAATTTCTGCCTTTTTGCCCGAAAATTATGAGAATTTCTGCAATTTTGCTTCAAAATACGGGGAATTTCTGCCTTTTAGCCCCAAAATAAAGGGAATTTCTGCATTTACATGAAAATAAGAATAATTTCTGCCTTTTGCCCCAAATATGGGGAATTTCTGCCTTTTTGTTTCAAAATGAGGAAAATTTCTTCATTTTTGTACCATATTAAAAGAAATTTCTGCTTTTTGCCCCAAAATAAGGGGAATTTCTGACTTTTTGCCCTGAAATAAATGAAATTTCTGCAATTTTGCCCGAAAATAAGGGAAATTTGTGCTTTTTTGCCCCAAAATAAGAAGAATTTTTGCCTTTTGCCCCAAAATATGGGGAATTTCAGCATTTTACCTCAAAATAAGAAGAATTTCAGCCTTTTTGCACCAAAATATGGAAAATTTCTGCCTTTTTGCCCCCAAAATAAAGGGAATTTCTGCATTTTTGCACCAATATTAGGGGTATTTCTGCAATTTTGGTCCAAAATACGGGTCATTTCTGCCTTTTTGCCCGAAATTAAGTGGAATTTCTGCCTTTTTGTCTGGAAATAAGTGAAATTTCTGCAATTTTAGCCAAAAATTAGGGATTTCATCTTTTTGCCCCAAAATAAGGGAAATTTCTGCCATTTTGCCCTGAAATATTTGAAATTTCTGCAATTTTACCTCAAAATAAGGGGAATTTCTGCCTTTTTGTACCCAAATAATGGGAATTTCTACCTATTTGCCCCAAAATAAGGAAAATTTCTGCAATTTTGCCCCAAAATAAGGGGAATTTCTTCCTTTTTGCCCCAAAATAAAGGATATTTCAGCCTTTTTACCTGAGAATAAGTTAAATTTCTGCAATTTTGCCCCAAAAATGGAAATTTCTGCAATTTTGCCTCAAAATAAGGTAAATTCCTGCAATTTTGCCCCAAAATAAGTGGAATTTCTGAGTTTTGCTTTAAAATAAGAAGAATTTCTGTCTTTTTGCCCCAACATATAGGGAATTTCTGCCTTTTTGCCCCACAATTAGGGGAATTTCTGCAATTTTGCTCCAAAATACGGGGAATTTCTGCCTTTTTGCCTGAAAATAAGGGGAATGCATATCTTTTTGCCATAAAAAAGGGAAATTTCTTCATTATTGCTCCAAAATAAGGGGAATTTCTGCCTTTTTGCCTCTAAATAAGTGGAATTTCTGTCTTTTCCCCCAAAAACAAAGGGAATTTCTGTCTTTTTTTGCCCCAAAATAAGAAAAATTTCTGACTTATTACCCTGAAATAAAGGAAATTTCTGCAATTTTGCCCCAAAATAAGGGAAATTTCTGCCTTTTTGCCCCCAAATAAGGGGAATTTCAGCCTTTTTACCTCAAAATAAGGAGAATTTCTGCATTTTTGTCACAAAATAAGAAAAATTTCTGACTTTTTTACCTGAAATAAGTGAAATTTCTGCAATTTTGCCCCAAAATAAGTGAAATTTCTGCAATTTTGTTCCAAAATAAGGGAAATTTCTGGAATTTTGCCCCAAAATAAGTGGAATTTCTGAGTTTTGCCACAAAATAAGGAGAATTTCTGTCTTTTTGCCCTAACATATAGGGAATTTCTGCCTTTTTGCCCCACAATTAGAGGATTTTCTGCAATTGTGCTCCAAAATACGAGGAATTAATGCTTTTTTGCCCGAAAATAAGGGGAATGTATACCTTTTGCCACAAAAAGGGAAATTTCTTCATTTTTACCCCAAAATAAGAGCAATTTCTGCATTCTTACCTCAAAATAAGTGAAATTTCTGCCTTTTTACCCAAAAATAAACGGAATTTCTGTCTTTTTGCCCCAAAATAAAAGGAATTTTTGAATTTTGTCCTGAAATAAGTGAAATTTCTGCAATTTTGCCCCAAAATAAGGGAAATTTCTGCCTTTTTGCAACAAAATAAAGGGAATTTCTGTCTTTTTGCCCCAAAATAAGGGGAATTTCAGCATTTTAACTCATAATAATGGGAATCTCTGCCTTTTTGCCCCAAAATATGGAGATTTTCTGCATTTTTGCCTAAAATAAGGAAAATTTCTGCAATTTTGTACCAAAATAAAAGAAATTTCTGCCTTTTTGCCCCAAAATAAAGAAAATTTCTATGCTTTTTCACTAAAATAAGTGAAATTTATGCAATTTTGCCCCAAAATAAGGGAAATTTCTGCAATTTTGCCCCAAAATAAAGAAAATTTCTGCAATTTTGCCCCAAAATAAGGGGAACTTCTGACTTTTTGCCCTGAAATAAGGAGAATTTCTGTCTTTTTGTTCCAAAATAATGTGAATTTCTGCATTTTTTCTCAAAATTAGGGGAATATGTGCAATTTTGCTTCAAAATACGGGGAAATCTGCCTTATTGCACAAAAATAAAGGGAATTTCTGCATTTTTGCACCAATATAAGGGAAATTTCTGAAATTTAGCTTTAAAATACGGGGAATTTCTGCATTACTGCCCGAAATAAAGTGGAATTTCTGCCTTTTTGCCCTGAAATATTTGAAATTTCTGCAATTTTACCCCAAAATAAGGGGAATTTCTGTTTTTGGCCCCAAAATTAGGGGAATTTCTTCTTTTTGCCCCAAAATAAGGCAAATTTCTGACTTTTTGCCCTGAAATAATTGAAATTTCTCCAATTTTGCCCCAAAATAATAGGAATTTCTTCCTTTTTGCCGAAAATAAGGGGAATTTCAGCATTTTACCTCCAAATAAGGGGAATTTCTGCCTTTTTGCCACAAAATATGAGGAATTTCTGCCCTATTGCCCTTAAATAAGGAAAATTTCTGCTTTTCTGTCCCAATTAACGGGAATTTCTGCCTTTTTGCCACAAAGTAAAGGGAATTTCTGCCTTTTTGCCCCAAAATAAGGGGAATTTCAGCCTTTTTACCTCAAAATAAGGTGAATTTCTGCCTTTTTCCCCAAAATATGGGTAATTTTTGCCTTTTTGTTCCAAAGTAATGAAAATTTCTACAATTTTGTATCAAAATAAAAGAAATTTCGGCTTTTTGCCCCAATATAAAAGGAATTTCTGAATTTTTGCCCTGAAATAAATGAAATTCCTGCAATTATGCCCGAAAATAAGGGAAATTTGTGCCTTTTTGCCCCAAAATGAGGGAAATTTCTGCCTTTTTTCCCCAAATATGTGGAATTTCAGGATTTTACCTCAAAATAAAAGGAATTTCAGCCTTTTTTCACCAAAATATAGGGAATTTCAGCCTTTTTACCTCAAAATAAGGAAAATTTCTGCCTTTTTGCCCCAAAATATGGGGAATTTCTTACTTTTTGCCCCAAAATAAGAAAAATTTCTGCAATTTTGTACCAAAAAAAAAAAATTTCTGCCTTTTTTCCCAAAAAAGAAAATTTCCGCCTTTTTTCTCTGAAATAAGTGAAATTTCTGCAATTTTGCCCCAAAATAATGGAAATTTCTGCAATTTTGCCCCAACATAAAGGAAATTTCTGCAATTTTGCCCCAAAATAAGGTGAATTTCTGACTGTTTGCTCCCGAAAAAAGGAGATTTTCGGTCTTTTTGCCCCAAAATAAGAATTTCTGCCTTTTTGCCCGAAAATTATGAGAATTTCTGCAATTTTGCTTCAAAATACGGGGAATTTCTGCCTTTTAGCCCCAAAATAAAGGGAATTTCTGCATTTTACCTCAAAATAATAATAATTTCTGCCTTTTGCCCCAAAATATGGGGAATTTCTGCCTTTTTGTTTCAAAATGAGGAAAATTTCTTCAATTTTGTACCATAATAAAAGAAATTTCTGCTTTTTGCCCAAAAATAAGGGGAATTTCTGACTTTTTGCCCTGAAATAAATGAAATTTCTGCAATTTTGCCCAAAATTAAGGAAATTTGTGCCTTTTTGCCCCAAAATAAGAAGAATTTTTGCCTTTTGCCCCAAAATATGGGGAATTTCAGCATTTTACCTCAAAATAAGAAGAATTTCAGCCTTTTTGCACCAAAATATGGAAAGTTTCTGCCTTCTTGCCTCCAAAATAAAGGGAATTTCTGCATTTTTGCACCAATATTAGGTGAATTTTTCCAATTTTGCTCCAAAATACGGGTCATTTCTGCCTTTTTGCCCGAAATAAAGTGGAATTTCTGCCTTTTTGTCTGGAAATAAGTGAAATTTCTGCAATTTTAACCAAAAATTAGGGATTTCATCTTTTTGCCCCAAAATAAGGGAAATTTCTGCCATTTTGCCCTGAAATATTTGAAATTTCTGCAATTTTACCTCAAAATAAGAGAAATTTCTGCCTTTTGTCCCAAAATAAGGGGAATTTCTACCTTTTTGCCCCCAAATAAGGAAAATTTCTGCAATTTTGCCCCAAAATATGGGGAATTTCTTCCTTTTTGCTCCAAAATAAAGGATATTTCAGCTTTTTTACCTGAAAATAAGTGAAATTTGTGCAATTTTGCCCCACAAAAGGGAAATTTCTGCAATTTTGCCCCAAAATAAGGTAAATTCCTGCAATTTTGCCCCAAAATAAGTGGAATTTCTGAGTTTTGCCCCAAAATAAGGAGAATTTCTGTCTTTTTGCCCCAACATATAGAGAATTTCTGCCTTTTTGCCCCACAATTAGAAGAATTTCTGCAATTTTGCTCCAAAATACGGGGAATTTCTGCCTTTTTGCCCGAAAATAAGAAGAATGCATATCTCTTTGCCATAAAAAAGGGAAATTTCTTCATTTTTGCTCCAAAATAAGGGGAATTTCTGCCTTTTTGCCTCTAAATAAGTGGAATTTCTGTCTTTTTCCCCCAAAACAAAGGGAATTTCTGTCTTTTTTGCCCCAAAATAAGGAAAATTTCTGACTTAAAACCCTGAAATAAGTGAAATTTCTTCAAGTTTGCCCCAAAATAAGGGAAATTTCTGCCTTTTTGCCCCCAAATAAGGGGAATTTCAGCCTTTTTACCTCAAAATAAGGGGAATTTCTGCATTTTTGCCACAAAATATTAGGAATTTCTGCCTTTTTGCCCCAAAATAAGAAAAATTTCTTCCTTTTTTACCTGAAATAAGTGAAATTTCTGCAATTTTGCACCAAAATAAGGGACATTTCTGAGTTTTGCCCCAAAATAAGGAGAATTTCTGTCTTTTTGCCCCAACATATTGGGAATTTCTGCATTTTTGCCCCACAATTAGGGGATTTTCTGCAATTTTGCTCCAAAAAAACGGGGAATTTCTGCTTTTTTGCCCGAAAATAAGGGGAATATATACCTTTTGCCACATAAAAGGGAAATTTCTTCATTTTTGCCCCAAAATAAGAGGAATTTCTGCCTTCTTACCTCAAAATAAGTGAAATTTCTGCCTTTTTACCCAAAAATAAACGAAATTTCTTTTTGCCCAAAAATAAAAGGAATTTTTGAATTTTGCCTTGAAATAAGTGAAATTTCTGCAATTTTGCCCCAAAATAAGAGAAATTTCTGCCTTTTCGCCACAAAATAAAGGGAATCTCTGCCTTTTTGCCCCAAAATATGGGGAATTTCTGCATTTTTGCCCCAAAATAAAGAAAATTTCTGCAATTTTGTACCAAAATAAAAGAAATTTCTGCCTTTTTGCCCCAAAATAAGAGAAATTTCTGCGCTTTCTCCCTGAAATAAGTGAAATTTCTGCAATTTTGCTGCAAAATAAGGAAAATTTCTGCAATTTTGCCCCAAAATAAAGGAAATTTCTGCAATTTTTCCCCAATATAAGGGGAATTTCTGACTTTTTGCCCTGAAATAAGGAGAATTTCTGTCTTTTTGTTCCAAAATAATGTGAATTTCTGCATTTTTCCTAAAAATTAGGGGAATATGTGCAATTTTGCTTCAAAATACGGGGAAATCTGCCTTATTGCACAAAAATAAATGGAATTTCTGCATTTTTGCACCAATATAAGGGGAATTTCTGAAATTTAGCTTTAAAATACGGGGAATTTCTGCGTTATTGTCCGAAATAAAGTGGAATTTCTGCCTTTTTGCCCTGAAATATGTGAAATTTCTGCAATTTTACCCCAAAATAAGGGGAATTTCTGTTTTTGGTCTTAAAATTAGGGGCATTTCTGCTTTTTGCCCCAAAATAAGGCAAATTTTTGACTTTTTGTCCTGAAATAATTGAAATTTCTGCAATTTTGCCCCAAAATAATAGGAATTTCTTCCTTTTTGCCAAAAATAAGGGGAATTTCAGCATTTTACCTCCAAATAAAAGGAATTTCTGCCTTTTTGCCACAAAATATGGGGAATTTCTGCCCTATTGCCCTTAAATAAGGAAAATTTCTGCTTTTGTGCCCCAATTAACGGGAATTTCTGCGTTTTTGCCACAAAGTAAAGGAAATTTCTGCCTTTTTGCCCCAAAATAACAAGATTTTCAGCCTTTTTACCTCAAAATAAGGGGAATTTCTGCCTTTTTCCCCAAAATATGGGTAATTTTTGCCTTTTTGTTTTAAAATAAGAAAAATTTCTATAATTTTGTATCAAAATAAAAGAAATTTCTGCTTTTTGCCCCAAAATAAGAGGAATTTCTGACTTTTTACCCTGAAATAAATGAAATTCCTGCAATTATGCCTGAAAATAAGGGAAATTTGTGCGTTTTTCCCCAAAATGAGGGGAATTTTTTCCTTTTTGCCCCAAAATATGGGGAATTTCAGGATTTTACCTCAAAATAAGGGGAATTTCAGCCTTTTTGCACCAAAATATGGAAAATTTCTGCCTTTTTGCCCCCAAAATACAGGGAATTTCTGCATTTTTGCACCAATATTAGGTGAATTTCTCCAATTTTGCTCCAAAATACGGGTCATTTCTGCCTTTTTGCCCGAAATAAAGTGGAATTTCTGCCTTTTTGTCTGGAAATAAGTGAAATTTCTGCAATTTTAGCCAAAAATTAGGGATTTCATCTTTTTGCCCCAAAATAAGGGAAATTTCTGCCATTTTGCCCTGAAATATTTGAAATTTCTGAAATTTTACCTCAAAATAACAGGAATTTCTGCCTTTTTGTCCCAAAATAAGGGGAATTTCTGCCTTTTTGCCCCCAAATAAGGAAAATTTCTGCAATTTTGCCCCAAAATATGGAGAATTTCTTATTTTTGCTCCAAAATAAAGGATATTTCAGCCTTTTTACCTGAAAATAAGTGAAATTTGTGCAATTTTGCCCCACAAAAGGGAAATTTCTGTTTTTTGCCGCAAAATAAGGTAAATTCCTGCAATTTTGCCCCAAAATAAGTGGAATTTCTGAGTTTTGCCCCAAAATAAGGAGAATTTCTGTCTTTTTGCCCCAACATATAGGGAATTTCTGCCTTTTTGCCCCACAATTAGAAGAATTTCTGCAATTTTGCTCCAAAATATGGGGAATTTCTGCCTTTTTGCCCGAAAATAAGAAGAATGCATATCTTTTTGCCATAAAAAAGGGAAATTTCTTCATTTTTGCTTTAAAATAAGGGGAATTTCTGCCTTTTTGCCTCTAAATAAGTGGAATTTCTGTCTTTTTCCCCCAAAACAAAGGGAATTTCTGTCTTTTTTGCCCCAAAATAAGGAAAATTTCTGACTTAATACCCTGAAATAAGTGAAATTTCTTCAATTTTGCCCCAAAATAAGGGAAATTTCTGCCTTTTTGCCCCCAAATAAGGGGAATTTCAGCCTTTTTACCTCAAAATAAGGGGAATTTCTGCATTTTTGCCACGAAATATTAGGAATTTCTGCCTTTTTGCCTCAAAATAAGGAAAATTTTTGCAATTTTGCCCCAAAATAAGAGGAATTTCTTCCTTTTTGCCCCAAAATAAAGGATATTTCAGTCTTTTTACCTGAAAATAAGTGAAATTTCTGCCTTTTTGCCCAAATAAGGAAAATTTCTGCAATTTTGCCCCAAAATAAGGTAAATTCCTGCAATTTGGCCCCAAAATAAGTGGAATTTCTGAGTTTTGCCCCAAAATAAAAAGAATTTCTGTCTTTTTGCCCCAACATATAGGGAATTTCTGCTTTTTTGCCCCACAATTAGGGGAATTTCTGCAATTTTGCTCCAAAAGAAGGAAAATTTCTGCCTTTTTGCCTCTAAATAAGTGGAATTTCTGTCTTTTCCTTCCAAAACAAAGAGAATTTCTGTCTTTATTGCCCCAAAATAAGGAAAATTTCTGACTTATTACCCTGAAATAAGTGAAATTTCTGCAATTTTGCCCCAACTTAAGAGAAATTTCTGCGTTTTTGCCCCCAAATAAGGGGAATTTCAGCCTTTTTACCTCAAAATAAGGGGAATTTCTGCATTTTTGCCACAAAATATTAGGAATTTCTGCCTTTTTGCCCCAAAATAAGAAAAATTTCTGCCTTTTTTACATGAAATAAGTGAAATTTCTGCAATTTTGCACCAAAATAAGGGACATTTCTGAGTTTTGCCCCAAAATAAGGAGAATTTCTGTCTTTTTGCCCCAACATATAGGGAATTTCTGCATTTTTGCCCCACAATTAGGGGATTTTCTGCAATTGTGCCCCAAAAAAACGGGGAATTTCTGCTTTTTTGCCCGAAAATAAGGGGAATATATACCTTTTGCCACATAAAAGGGAAATTTCTTCATTTTTGCCCCAAAATAAGAGGAATTTCTGCCTTCTTACCTCAAAATAAGTGAAATTTCTGCCTTTGTACCCAAAAATAAACGAAATTTCTGTCTTTTTGCCCAAAAATAAAAGGAATTTTTGAATTTTGCCTTGAAATAAGTGAAATTTCTGCAATTTTGCCCCAAAATAAGGGAAATTTCTGCCTTTTTGCCACAAAATAAAGGGAATCTCTGCCTTTTTGCCCCAAAATATGGGGAATTTCTGCATTTTTGCCCCAAAATAAAGAAAATTTCTGCAATTTTGTACCAAAATAAAAGAAATTTCTGCCTTTTTGCCCCAAAATAAGAGAAATTTCTGCGCTTTCTCCCTGAAATAAGTGAAATTTCTGCAATTTTGCCGCAAAATAAGGGAAATTTCTGCAATTTTGCCCCAAAATAAAGGAAATTTCTGCATTTTTTCCCCAATATAAGGGGAATTTCTGACTTTTTGCCCTGAAATAAGGAGAATTTCTGTCTTTTTGTTCCAAAATAATGTGAATTTCTGCATTTTTCCTAAAAATTAGGGGAATATGTGCAATTTTGCTTCAAAATACGGGGAAATCTGCCTTATTACACAAAAATAAATGGAATTTCTGCATTTTTGCACCAATATAAGGGGAATTTCTGAAATTTAGCTTTAAAATACGGGGAATTTCTGCGTTATTGTCCGAAATAAAGTGGAATTTCTGCCTTTTTGCCCTGAAATATGTGAAATTTCTGCAATTTAACCCAAAATAAGGGGAATTTCTGTTTTTGGTCTTAAAATTAGGGGCATTTCTGCTTTTTGCCCCAAAATAAGGCAAATTTTTGACTTTTTGTCCTGAAATAATTGAAATTTCTGCAATTTTGCCCCAAAATAATAGGAATTTCTTCCTTTTTGCCAAAAATAAGGGGAATTTCAGCATTTTACCTCCAAATAAAAGGAATTTCTGCCTTTTTGCCACAAAATATGGGGAATTTCTGCCCTATTGCCCTTAAATAAGGAAAATTTCTGCTTTTGTGCCCCAATTAACGGGAATTTCTGCGTTTTTGCCACAAAGTAAAGGAAATTTCTGCCTTTTTGCCCCAAAATAACAAGATTTTCAGCCTTTTTACCTCAAAATAAGGGGAATTTCTGCCTTTTTCCCCAAAATATGGGTAATTTTTGCCTTTTTGTTTTAAAATAAGAAAAATTTCTATAATTTTGTATCAAAATAAAAGAAATTTCTGCTTTTTGCCCCAAAATAAGAGGAATTTCTGACTTTTTGCCCTGAAATAAATGAAATTCCTGCAATTATGCCTGAAAATAAGGGAAATTTGTGCGTTTTTCCCCAAAATGAGGGGAATTTTTTCCTTTTTGCCCCAAAATATGGGGAATTTCAGGATTTTACCTCAAAATAAGGGGAATTTCAGCCTTTTCGCACCAAAATATGGGGAATTTCTGCCTTTTTGCCACAAAATAAGAAAAATTTCTGCAAGTCTGTAACAATATAAAAGAAATTTCTAAAATTTTGCCCCAAAATAAGGGAAATTTTTGATTTTTGCCACAAAATAAGGAGAATTTCTCTATTTTTGCCCCAAAATAAAGGGAATTTCTGACTTTATACCTCAAAATAAGGGGAATTTCTTCCTTTTTGCCCCAAAATATGGGGAATTTCTGACTTTTTGCCCAAAAATAAGGGGAATTTCTGAGTGTTTTCTCCCGAAAAAAGGATATTTTCTGTCTTTTTTCCCCAAAATAAGGAGAATTTCTGCCTTTTTGCCCGAAAATTATGAGAATTTCTGAAATTTTGCTTCAAAATACGGGGAATTTCTGCCTTTTAGCCACAAAATAAAGGGAATTTCTGCATTTTACCTCAAAATAAGAATAATTTCGGCCTTTTGCATCAAAATATGGGGAATTTCTGCCTTTTTGTTTAAAAATAAGAAAAATTTCTTCAATTTTGTACCATAATAAAAGAAATTTCTGCTTTTTGCCCCAAAATAAGGGGAATTTCTGACTTTTTGCCGTGAAATAAATGAAATTTCTGCAATTTTGCCCAAAAATAAGGAAAATTTGTGCCTTTTTGCCCCCAAAAAAGAAGAATTTTTGCCTTTTGCCCCAAAATATGGGGAATTTCAGCATTTTGCCTCAAAATAAGAAGAATTTCAGCCTTTTTGCACCAAAATATGGAAAATTTCTGCCTTTTTGCCCCCAAAATAAAGGAAATTTCTGCATTTATGAACCAATATTAGGGGAATTTCTGCAATTTTGCTCCAAAATACGGGTCATTTCTGCCTTTTTGCCCGAAATTAAGTGGAATTTCTGCCTTTTTGTCCGGAAATAAGTGAAATTTCTGCAATTTTAGCCAAAAATTAGGGATTTCATCTTTTTGCTTCAAAATAAGGGAAATTTCTGCCATTTTGCCCTGAAATATTTGAAATTTCTGCAATTTTACCCTAAAATAAGGGGAATTTCTGCCTTTTTGTCCCAAAATAAGGGGAATTTCAGCCTTATTACCTCAAAATAAGGGGAATTTCTGCCTTTTTGCCCCAAAATATAAGGAATTTCTGCCTTTTTGCCCCAAAATATGGGGAATTTCTTCAATTTTGCCCCAAAATAAGGGGAATTTCTTCCTTTTTGCCCCAAAATAAAGGATATTTCAGCCTTTTTTCCTGAAAATAAGTGAAATTTCTGCAATTTTGCCCCAAAATAAGTGGAATTTCTGAGTTTTGCCCCAAAATAAGGAGAATTTCTGTCTTTTTGCTTCACAATTAGGGGAATTTCTGCAATTTTGCTTCAAAATACGGGGAATTTCTTCCTTTTTGCCCGAAAATAAAGGGAATGCATATCTTTTTGCCATAAAAAAGGGAAATTTCTTCATTTTTGCTCCAAAATAAGGGGAATTTCTGCTTTTTTGCCTCTAAATAAGTGGAATTTCTGTTTTTTCCCCCCAAAACAAAGGGAATTTCTTTCTTTTTTGCCCCAAAATAAAAAAAATTTCTGACTTATTACCCTGAAATAAGTGAAATTTCTGCAATTTTGCCCCAAAATAAGGAAAATTTCTGCCTTTTTGCCCCCAAATAAGGGGAATTTCAGCCTTTTTACCTCAAAATAAGGGGAATTTCTGCATTTTTGTCACAAAATAAGAAAAATTTCTGCCTTTTTTACCTGAAATAAGTGAAATTTCTGCAATTTTGCCCCAAAATAAGTGAAATTTCTACAATTTCGTTCCAAAATAAGGGACATTTCTGGAATTTTGCTCCAAAATAAGTGGAATTTCTTAGTTTTGTCCCACAATAAACAGAATTTCTGTCTTTTTGCCCTAAAATATAGGGAATTTCTGCCTTTTTGCCCCACAACTAGGTGATTTTCTGCAATTGTGCTCCAAAATACAAGGAATTTCTGCTTTTTTGCCCGAAAATAAGGGGAATGTATTCCTTTTGCCACAAAAAAGGGAAATTTCTTCATTTTTACTTCAAAATAAGAGGAATTTCTGCCTTCTTACCTCAAAATAAATGAAATTTCTGCCTTTTTACCCAAAAATAAACGGAATTTCTGTCTTTTTGCCCCAAAATAAAAGGAATTTTTGAATTTTGCCCTGAAATAAGTGAAATTTCTGCAATTTTGCCCCTAAATAAGGGAAATTTCTGCATTTTTGCCACAAAATATAGGGAATTTCTGTGTTTTTGCCCCAAAATAAGGGGAATTTCAGCATTTTAACTCATAATAATGGGAATCTCTGCCTTTTTTGCCCCAAAATATGGGGAATTTCTGCAATTTTGCCCCAAAATAAGGAAAATTTCTGCAATTTTGTACCAAAATAAAAGAAATTTCTGCCTTTTTGCCCCAAAATAAAAGAAATTTCTGCGCTTTTTCCCTGAAATAAGTGATATTTCTGCATTTTTGCCCCAAAATAAGGGAAATTTCTGCAATTTTGCGCCAAAATAAAGGAAATTTCTGCAATTTTGCCCCAAAATAAGGGGAATTTCTGACTTTTTGCCCTGAAATAAGGAGAATTTCTGTCTTTTTGTTCCAAAATAATGTGAATTTCTGCATTTTCCCTCAAAATTAGGGGAATATGTGCAATTTTGCTTCAAAATACGGGGAAATCTGCCTTATTGCACAAAAATAAAAGGAATTTCTGCATTTTTGCACCAATATAAGGGGAATTTCTGAAATTTAGCTTTAAAATACTGGGAATTTCTGCGTTATTGTCCGAAATAAAGTGGAATTTCTGCCTTTTTGCCCTGAAATATTTGAAATTTCTGCAATTTTACCCCAAAATAAGGGGAATTTCTGTTTTTGGCCCCAAAATTAGGGGAATTTCTTCTTTTTGCCCCAAAATAAGGCAAATTTCTGACTTTTTGCCCTGAAATAATTGAAATTTCTGCAATTTTGCCCCAAAATAATAGGAATTTTTGCCTTTTTGCCGAAAATAAGGAGAATTTCAGCATTTTACCTCCAAATAAGGGAAATTTCTGCCTCTTTGCCACAAAATATGGGGAATTTCTGCGATATTGCCCTTAAATAAGGAAAATTTCTGCTTTTCTGCCCCAATTAACGGGAATTTCTGCCCTTTTGCCACAAAGTAAAGGGAATTTCTGCCTTTTTGCCCCAAAATAACGGGAATTTCAGCCTTTTTACCTCAAAATAAGGTGAATTTCTGCCTTTTTCCCCAAAATATGGGTAATTTTTGCCTTTTTGTTCCAAAATAAGGAAAATTTCTACAATTTTGTATCAAAATAAAAGTAATTTCTGCTTTTTGCCCCAAAATAAAAGGAATTTCTGACTTTTTGCCCTGAAATAAATGAAATTCCTGCAATTATGCCCGAAAATAAGGGAAATTTGTGCCTTTTTGCCCCAAAATGAGGGGAATTTCTGCCTTTTTGCCCCAAAATATGGGGAATTTCAGGATTTTACCTCAAAATAAGGGGAATTTCAGCCTTTTCGCACCAAAATATGGGGAATTTCTGCCTTTTTGCCACAAAATAAGAAAAATTTATGCAAGTCTGTAACAAAATAAAAGAAATTTCTAAAATTTTGCCCCAAAATAAGGGAAATTTTTGATTTTTGCCACAAAATAAGGAGAATTTTTCTATTTTTGCCCCAAAATAAAGGGAATTTCTGACTTTTTGCCCCAAAATTAGGGGAGTTTCTGCAATATTGCTTCAAAATACAGGGAATTTCTGCCTCTTTTCCCGAAAATCAAAGGAACTTCTGCCTTTTTGCTCAAAATTAAAAGAATTTCTGCATTTTTGCCCCAATATTAGGGGAGTTTCTGCAATTTTGCTCCAAAATACGAGGAATTTCTGCCTTTTTACCCGAAATTAAGTGGATTTTCTGCCTTTTTGCCCCCAAATAAGAGAAATTTCTGCAATTTTATCCCAAAATAAGGGGAATTTCTTCATTTTTGTTTCAAAATAAGGGGAATTTCTGCCTTTTTGCCCTGAAATATGTGAAATTTCTGCAATTTTTCACCAAAATAAGGTGAATTTCTGCCTTTTTGCCCCAAAATAATGGGAATTTCTGCCTCTTTGCCCCAAAATAAGAAAAATTTTTGCTTTTTTTCTCTGAAATAAGTGAAATTTCTGCAATTTTGCCCTAAAATAAGGGAAATTTCTGCAATTTTTCCTCATAATAAGGGAAATTTCTGCAATTTTGCCCCAAAATAAGGGGAATTTCTGTTTTTTGCCCCCAAATAAGGGAAATTTCTGCAATTTTGCCCTAAAATAAAAGGAATTTCTGCCTTTTGCCCCAAAATAAGAAGAATTTCAGACTTATTACCTCAAAATAAAGGGAATTTCTGCCTTTTTGCCTAAAATATAGGGAATTTCTGCCTTTTTGCCCCAAAATAAAGGGAATTCTGCATTTTTGCACCAAAATAACGGGAATTTCAGCCTTTTTACCTCAAAATAAGGGGAATTTCTGCCTTTTTCCCCAAAATATGGGTAATTTTTGCCTTTTTGTTCCAAAATAAAGAAAATTTTTTATTTTTGTACCATAATAAAAGAAATTTCTGCTTTTTGCCCCAAAATAAGAGGAATTTCTGACTTTTTGCCCTGAATTAAATGAAAGTCCTGCAATTATGCCCGAAAATATGGGAAATTTGTGCCTTTTTGCCCCAAAATGAGGGGAATTTCTGCCTTTTTGCCCCAAAATATGGGGAATTTCAGGATTTTACCTCAAAATAAGGGGAATTTCAGCCTTTTTGCACCAAAATATGGGTAATTTCTGCCTTTTTGCCACAAAATAAGAAAAATTTCTGCAATTCTGTAACAAAATAAAAGAAATTTCTAAAATTTTGCCCCAAAATAAGGGAAATTTTTGATTTTTGCCCCAAAATAAGGAGAATTTTTCTATTTTTGCCCCAAAATAAAGGGAATTTCTGCCTTTTTGCCCCAAAATTAGGGGAGTTTCTGCAATTTTGCTTCAAAATACAGGGAATTATTGCCTCTTTTCCCGAAAATAAAAGGAACTTCTGCCTTTTTGCCCCAAATAAAGGGAATTTCTGCATTTTTGCCCCAATATTAGGGGAGTTTCTGCAATTTTGCTCCAAAATACGAGGAATTTCTGCATTTTTACCCGAAATTAAGTGGATTTTCTGCCTTTTTGCCCCCAAGTAAGGGAAATTTCTGCAATTTTATCCCAAAATAAGGGGAATTTCTTCATTTTTGCCCCAAAAGAAGGGGAATTTCTGCCTTTTTGCCCTGAAATATGTGAAATTTCTGCACTTTTACCACAAAATAAGGTGAATTTCTGTTTTTTTGCCCCAAAATAATGGGAATTTCTGCCTTTTCCCCAAAATAAAAAAAAATTTTGCTTTTTTCTCTGAAATAAGTGAAATTTCTGCAATTTTGCCCTAAAATAAGGGAAATTTCTGCAATTTTTCCCCATAATAAAGGAAATTTCTGCAATTTTGCCCCAAAATAAGGGGAATTTCTGTTTTTTGCCCCCAAATAAGGGAAATTTGTGCAATTTTGCCTTAAAATAAGGGGACTTTCTGCCTTTTGCCCCAAAATAAGGAGAATTTCTGCCTTTTTGCCCCAAAATAAAGAAAATTACTGTATTTTTTACCCCAAAATCAGGTGAATTTCTGCAATTTTGTTCCAAAATACGGGGATTTTCTGCCTTTTTCGCCGAAAATAAGGGAAATTTCTGCCATTTTGCGGCGAAATAAGTGAAATGTCTGCAGTTTTACCCTAAAATAAAAGGAATTTCTGCCTTTTTGCCCAAAAATTAGAGGAATTTCTGCAATTTTGCTCCAAAATACAGGGAATTTCTGCCTTTTTGCCCGAAAATAAAGGGAACGTATACCTTTTTTCCATAAAAAAAGGAAATTTCTTCATTTTTGCCACAAAATAAGGGGATTTTCCACCTTTTTAACTCAAAATAAGTGCAATTTCTGCCTTTTCTCCAAAATAAACAAAATTTCTGTCTATTTGCCCCAAAATAAGGGGAATTTCAGCCTTATTACCTCAAAATAAAGGGAATTTCTACCTTTTTGCCCCAAAATATGGAAAATTTCTGCCTTTTTGCCCCCAAAATAAAGGGAATTTCTGCATTTTTGCACCAAAATTAGGTGAATTTCTTCAATTTTGCTCCAAAATACGAGGAATTTCTGCCTTTTTACCCAAAATTAAGTGAATTTTCTGCCTTTTTGCCCCCAAATAAGGGAAATTTCTGCAATTTTATCCCAAAATATGGGGAATTTCAGCCTTTTTACCTCAAAATAAGGGGAATTTCTGCCTTTTTGCCCCAAAATATGGGGAATTTCTGAATTTTTGCCCCAAAATAAGAAAAATTTCTGCAATTTTGTAACAAAATAAAAAAAATTTCTGCTTTTTTGCCCCCAAAAAAGAAAATTTCCGCCTTTTTTCCCTGAAATAATTGAAATTTCTGCAATTTTGCCCCAAAATAAAAGAAATTTCTGCAATTTTGCCCCAATGTAAATGAAATTTCTGCAATTTTGCCCCAAAATAAGGGGAATTTCTGACTGTTTGCTCCCGAAAAATGGAGATTTTCTGTCTCTTTGCCTTAAAATAAGTAGAATTTCTGCCTTTTTTCTCAAAAATTATGAGAATTTCTGCAATTTTACTTCAAAATACAAGGAATTTCTGACTTTTTGTTCCAAAATAAGAAAAATTTCTTCAATTTTGTACCATAATAAAAGAAATTTCTTCTTTTTGCCCCAAAATAAGGGGAATTTATGACTTTTTGCCCTGAAATAAATGAAATTTCTGCAATTTTGCCCGAAAATAAGGGAAATTTGTGCCTTTTTGGCCCAAAATGAAAGGAATTTCTGCATTTTGTCCCAAAATATGGGGAATTTCAGCATTTTACCTCAAAATAAAGGGAATTTCAGCCTTTTTACACCAAAATATGGAGAATTCCTGCCTTTTTGCCCCAAAATAAAGGGAATTTCTGCATTTTTGCACCAATATTAGGGGAATTTCTGCAATTTTGCGCCAAAATACGGGTCATTTCTGCCTTTTTGCCTGAAATTAAGTGGAATTTCTGCTTTTTGTCCCGAAATAAGTGAAATTTCTTCAATTTTAGCCAAAAATTAGGGATTTCATCTTTTTGCCCCAAAATAAGGGGATTTTCTGGCATTTTGCCCTGAAATATTTGAAATTTCTGCAATTTTACCCTAAAATAAGGTGAATTTCACCATTTTTGCTCTAAAATAAGGGGAATTTCAGCCTTATTACCTCAAAATAAGGGGAATTCCTGCCTTTTTGCCCCAAAATATAAGGAATTTCTGCCTTTTTGCCCCAAAATAAGAAAAATTTCTGCTAATTTGCTCCAAATAAGGGGAATTTCTCTCTTTTTGCCCCAAAATAAAGGAAATTTCAGCCTTTTTACCTGAAAATAAGTGAAATTTCTGCAACTTTGCCCAAATAAGGGAAATTTCTGCAATTTTGCCTGAAAATAAGGTAAATTTCTGCAATTTTGCCCCAAAATATGTGAAATTTCTGCAATTTTGCCCCAAAATAAGGGGAATTTCTGATTTTTGCCCCAAAGTAAAGGGAATTTCTGCCTTTTTGCCCGAAAATAAGGGGAATGCATACCTTTTTGCCATAAAAAAGGGAAATTTCTTTATTTTTGCTCCAAAATAAGGGGAATTTCTGCCTTTTTGCCTCAAAATAAGTGGAATTTCTGTCTTTTTTCCCAAACAAAAGGATTTTCTGTCTTTTTTGCCCCAAAATAAGGGGAATTTCTGACTTTTTATCCTGAAATAAGTGAAATTTCTGCAATTTTGCCCCAAAATAAGGAAAATTTCTGCTTTTTTGCTCCCAAATAAAGGGAATTTCAGCCTTTTTACCTCAAAATAAGGGGAATTTCTGCATTTTTGCCACAAAATATTAGGAATTTCTGCCTTTTTGCCCCAAAATAAGAAAAGTTCTGCCTTTTTTCCCAGAAATTAGTGAAATTTCTGCAATTTTGCTTCAAAATAAGTGAAATTTCTGCAATTTTGCCCCAAAATAAGGGAAATTTCTGGAATTTTGCCCCAAAATAAGTGGAATTTCTGAGTTTTGCCCCGAAATATGGAGAATTTCTGTTTTTTTGCCCCAACATATAGGTAATTTCTACCCTTTTGCCACACAATTAGGGGAATTTCTTCAATTTTGCTCCAAAATGCGGGGAATTTCTGCCTTTTTGCCCGAAAATAAGAAAAATGCATACCTTTTTGCCATAAAAAAGGGAAATTTCTTCATTTTTGCTCCAAAATAAGTGGAATTTCTGCTTTTTTGCCTCTAAATAAGTGGAATTTCTTTCTTTTTCCCCCAAAACAAAGGGAATTTCTGTCTTTTTTGCCCCAAAATAAGGGAAATTTCTGACTTATTACCTTGAAATAAGTGAAATTTCTGCAATTTTGCCCCAAAATAAGGGAAATTTTTGACTTTTTGCCCCCAAATAAGGGGATTTTCATCCTTTTTACCTTGAAATAAGGGGAATATCTGCATTTTTGCCACAAAATATTAGGATTTTCTGCCTTTTTGCCCAAAAATAAAGAAAATTTCTGCCTTTTTTCCCTAAAATGAGTGAAATTTCTGCAATTTTGCCCCAAAATATGTGACATTTCTGCAATTTTGCCCCAAAATAAGGGAAATTTCTGGAAATTTTCCCCAAAATAAGTGGAATTTCTGAGTTTTGCCCCAACATAAGGAGAATTTCTCTCCTTTTGTCCAAACATATAGGGAATTTCTGCCTTTTTGCCCCACAATTAGGGGAATTTCTGCAATTTTGCTCAAAAATACGGGGAATTTCTGCCTTTTTGCCCGAAAATAAGGGGAATGCATACCCTTTTGCCATAAAAAATTGAAATTTCTTCATTTTTGCTCCAAAATAAGGGGAATTTCTTCCTTTTTGCCTCTAAATAAGTCGAATTTCTGTCTTTTTCCTCAAAAACAAAGGGAATTTCTGTCTTTTTTGCTTCAAAATAAGGAAAATTTTTAACTTATTACCCTGAAAGAAGTAAAATTTCTGCAATTTTGCCCCAAAATAAGGTTAATTTCTGCCTTTTTGCCCTTCAATATGTGAAATTTCTGCAATTTTACCCCAAAATAAGGTGAATTTCTGCCTTTTTGCCCGAAAATAATGGGAATTTCTGCCTTTCTACCTCAAAATAAGAAGAATTTCTGCATTTTTGCCCCAAAATATGGGAAATTTCTGCCTTTTTGCTCAAAATAAAAAAAATTTCGGCAATTTTGTACCAAAATAAAAGAAATTTCTGCCTTTTTGCCTCAAAATAAGAAAATTTTTCATTTTCCCCTGAAATAAGTGAAATTTCTGTAATTTTGCCAGAAAATAAGTGAAATTTCTGCAATTTTGCCCCAAAATTAGGGAAATTCCTAAAATTTTGCCCCAAAATAAGTGGAATTTCTAAGTTTTGCGCCAAAATAAGGAGAATTTCTGTCTTTTTGCCCCAACATATAGGGAATTTGTGCCTTTTTGCCCTACAATTAGGGGAATTTCTGCAATTTTGCTTTAAAATACGGGGAATTTCTGCCTTTTTGCCCGAAAATAAGAAGAATGCATACCTTTTTGCCATAAAAAAGGGAAATTTCTTCATTTTTGCTCCAAAATAAGGGGAATTTCAGCCTTTTTACCTCTAAATAAGTGGAATTTCTGTCTTTTCCCCCCAAAACAAAGGGAATTTCTATCTTTTTTGCCCCAAAATAAGAAAAATTTCTGACTTATTACCCTGAAATAAGTGAAATTTCTGCCTTTTTGACCAAAAATAAGGGAAATTTTTACCTTTTTGACCCAAATAAGGAGAATTTCTGGAATTTTGCCCCAAAATAAATGGAATATCTGAGTTTTGCCCCAAAACATTGAGAATTTCTGTTTTTTTGCCCCAACATATAGGAAATTTCTGCCTTTTTGCCGCACAATTAGGGGAATTTCTGCAATTTTGCTTCAAAATACGGGGAATTTCTGCCTTTTTGCCCGAAAATAAGAAGAATGCATACCTTTTTGCCATAAAAAAGGGAAATTTCTTCATTTTTGCTCCAAAATAAGTGGAATTTCTGCTTTTTTGACTCTAAATAAGTGGAATTTCTTTTTTTTTCCCCCAAAACAAAGGGAATTTCTGTCTTTTTTCCCCAAAATAAGGAAAATTTCTGACTTATTACCTTGAAATAAGTGAAATTTCTGCAATTTTGCCCGAAAATAAGGGAAATTTTTGACTTTTTGCCCCCAAATAAGGAGATTTTCATCCTTTTTACCTTGAATAAGGGGAATTTCTGCATTTTTGCCACAAAATATTAGGATTTTCTGCCTTTTTGCCAAAATATAAAGAAAATTTCTGCCTTTTTTTCCCGAAATGAGTGAAATTTCTGCAATTTTGTCCCAAAATAAGTGACATTTCTGCAATTTTTCCCCAAAATAAGCGAAATTTCTGGAATTTTTCCCTAAAATAAGTGGAATTTCTGAGTTTTGCCCCAACATAAGGAGAATTTCTCTCTTTTTGCCCCAACATATAGGGAATTTCTGCCTTTTTGCCCCACAATTAGGGGAATTTCTGCAATTTTGCTCAAAAATACGGGGAATTTCTGATTTTTTGCCCGAAAATAAAGGGAATGCATACACTTTTGCCATAAAAAATTGAAATTTCTTCATTTTTGCTCCAAAATAAGGGGAATTTCTGCCTTTTTGCCTCTAAATAAGTCGAATTTCTGTCTTTTTCCCCCAAAACAAAGGGAATTTCTGTCTTTTTTGCCCCAAAATAAGGAAAATTTCTAACTTATTACCCTGAAATAAGTAAAATTTCTGCAATTTTGCCCCAAAATATGGTTAATTTCGGCCTTTTTGCCCTTCAATATGTGAAATTTCTGCAATTTTACCCCAAAATAAGGTGAAATTCTGCCTTTTTGCCCCAAAATAATGGGAATTTCTGCCTTTTTACCTCAAAATATAAAGAATTTCTGCATTTTTGCCCCAAAATATGGGAAATTTCTGCCTTTTTGCCCAAAATAAAAAAATTTCTGCAATTTTGTACCAAAATAATATAAATTTCTGCCTTTTTGACCCAAAATAAGAAAATTTCTGCTTTTTTTCTGAAATAAGTGAAATTTCTGCAATACTGCCCCAAAATAAGTGAAATTTCTGCAATTTTGCCCCAAAATAAGGGAAATTTCTGGAATTTTGCCCCAAAATAAGTGGAATTTCTGAGTTTTGCCCCAAAATAAAGAGAATTTCTGTATTTTTGCCCCAACATATAGGGAATTTCTGCCTCTTTGCCCCACAATTAAGGGAATTTCTGAAATTTTGCTTCAAAATACTGGGAATTTCTGCATTTTTGCCCTAAAATAAGAAGATGCATACCTTTTTGCCATAAAAAAGGAAAATTTCTTCATTTTTGCTCCAAAATAAGGGGAATTTCTGCTTTTTTGGCTCTAAATAAGTGGAATTTCTGTTTTTTTTTCCTTCAATACAAAGGAAATTTCTGTCTTTTTTGCCCCAAAATAAGGAAAATTTCTGACTTATTACCCTGAAATAAGTGAAATTTCTGCAATTTTGTCCAAAAATAAGGGAAATTTCTGCCTTTTTGCCCCCAAATAAAGGGAATTTCAGCCTTTTTACCTCAAAATAATAGGAATTCCTGCATTTTTGCCCCAAAATATGGGAAATTTCTGCATTTTTGCCCCAAAATAAGAAAAATTTCTGCAATTTTGTACCAAAATAAAAGAAATTTCTGCTTTTTTGCCCCAAAATAAGAAAATTTCTGCTTTTTTTCTGAAATTAGTGAAATTTCTGCAATTTTGCCCCAAAATAAGTGAATCTTCAGAGTTTTGCCCCAAAATAAGAAGAATTTCTGTATTTTTCCCTCAACATATAGTGAATTTCTGCCTTTTTGCCCCACAATTAGGGGAATATCTGCAATTTTGCTCAAAAATACGGGGAATTTCTGCCTTTTTGCCCAAAAGTAAGAAGAATGCATTTCTTTTTGCCAAAAAAAGGGAAATTTCTTCATTTTTGCTCAAAAATCAGGGGAATTTCTGCTTTTTTGCCTCTAAATAAGTAGATTTCTGTCGTTTACCCCAAAAACAAAAAAAATTTCTGTCTTTTTTGCCCCAAAATAAGGAAAATTTCTGACTTATTACACTGAAATAAGTGAAATTTCTGCAATTTTGCCCCAAAATGAGAGAAATTTTGCCTTTTTGCCCACAAATAAAGGGAATTTCAGCCTTTTTACCTCAAAATAAAAGGAATTTCTGCATTTTTGCCCCAAAATATGGGAAATTTCTGCCTTTTTGCCCCAAAATAAGAACAATTTCTGCAATTTTGTACAAAAATAAAAGAAATTTCTGCCTTTTTGCCCCAAAATAAGAAAATTTCTGCCTTTTTTTCTGAAATAAGTGAAATTTCTGCAATTTTGCCCCAAAATATGTGAAATTTCTGAGTTTTGCCCCAAAATAAGGAGAAATTCTGTCTTTTTGCCCCACCATATAGGGAATTTCTCCTTTTTGCCCCACAATTAGTGGAATTTCTGCAATTTTGCTCCAAAATACGGGGAATTTCTACCTTTTCCCGAAAATAAGAAGAATGCATACCTTTTTGCCATAAAAAAGGGAAATTTTTTCATTTTTGCTCCAAAATAATGGGAATTTCTGCTTTTTTGCCTCTAAATAAGTGGAATTTCTGTCTTTTCCCCCCAAAACAAAGGAAATTTCTGTTTTTTTTGCTCCAAAATAAGGAAAATCTCTGACTTATTACCCTAAATTAAGTGAAATTTCTGCAATTTTGCCCCAAAATAAGGGAAATTTCTGCCTTTTTGCCCCCAAATAAAAGGATTTTCAGCATTTTTACGTCAAAATAAGGGGAATTTCTGCATTTTTGCCCCAAAATATGGGAAATTTCTGCCTTTAGCCCCAAAATAAGAAAAATTTTTGCAATTTTGTACCAAAATAAAAGCAGTTTATGCCTTTTTTCCCCAAAATAAGAAAATTTCTGCTTTTTTTTTGAAATAATTGAAATTTCTGCAATTTTGCCCCAAAATAAGTGAAATTTCTGCAATTTTGCCCCAATATAAGGGAAATTTCTGGAATTTTGCCCCAAAATAAAGGAAATTTCTGCCTTTTTGCCCCCAAATAAAAGGAATTTCAGCATTTTTACCTCAAAATAAGGGGAATTTCTGCATTTTTGCCCCAAAATATGGGAAATTTCTGCCTTTTGCCCCAAAATAAGAAAAATTTCTGCAATTTTGTACCAAAATAAAAGCAGTTTCTGCCTTTTTTCCCCAAAATCAAAAATTTCTGCTTTTTTCTAAAATAAGTGAAATTTCTGCAATTTTGCCCCAAAATAAGTGAAATTTCTGCAATTTTGCCCCAATATAAGGGAAATTTCTGGAATTTTGCCCCAAAATAAGTGGAATTTCTGAGTTTTGCCCCAAAATAAAGAGAATTTCTGTCTTTTTGTCCAACATATTGGGAATTTCTGCCTTTTTGCCCCACAATTAAAGGAATTTCTGCAATTTTGCTTCAAAATACGGGGAATTTCTGCTTTTTTGCCTCCAAATAAAAAGAATTTCAGCCTTTTTACCTCAAAATAAAGGGAATTTCTGCATTTTTGCCCCAAAATATGGGAGATTTCTGCCTTTTTGCCCCAAAATAAGAACAATTTCTGCAATTTTGTACCAAAATAAAATAAATTTCTGACTTTTTGCCTCAAAAAAGAAAATTTTTGCTTTTTTTTACTTAAATAAGTGAAATTTCTGCAATTTTTCCCCAAAATAAGTGAAATTTCTGCAATTTTGCCCCAAAATAAAGAAAATTTCTGGAATTTTGCCCCAAAATAAGTGAAATTTCTGAGTTTTGCCCCAAAATAAGGAGAATTTCTGTCTTTTTGCTCCAACATATAGGGAATTTCTGCCTTTTTGCCCCACAATTAAAGGAATTTCTGCAATTTTGCTCCAAAATACAAGGGATTTCTGCATTTTGCCCCCAAATAAAGGGAATTTCAGCCTTTTTATCTCAAAATAAGGGGAATTTCTGCATTTTTGCCCCAAAATATGGGAAATTCCTTCCTTTTTTGCCCCAAAATAAGAACAATTTTTGCAATTTTGTACCAAAATAAAAGAAATTTCTGACTTTTTGCCCGAAAAAAGAAAATTTCTGCTTTTTTTTATTAAATAAGTGAAATTTCTGCAATTTTTCCCCAAAATAAGTGAAATTTATGCAATTTTGCCCCCCCCCAAAAAAAATTTCTGGAATTTTGCCCCAAAATAAGTGGAATTTCTGAGTTTTGCCCCAAAATAAAGAGTATTTCTGTCTTTTTGTCCAACAGATTGGGAATTTCTGACTTTTTGCCCCACAATTAAAGGAATTTCTGCAATTTTGCTCCAAAATACGAGGAATTTCAGCCTTTTTGCCCCCAAATAAAGGGAATTTCAGCCTTTTTACCTCAAAATAAGGGGAATTTCTGCATTTTTTTCCAAAATATGAGAAATTTCTGCCTTATGCCCCAAAATAAGAACAATTTCTGCAATTTTATACCAAAATAAAAGAAATTTCTGACTTTTTGCCCAAAAAAGAAAATTTCTGCTTTTTTTTACTTAAATAAGTGAAATTTCTGCAATTTTTCCCCAAAATAAGTGAAATTTCTGCAATTTTGCCCAAAATAAGGGAAATTTCTGAAATTTTGCCCCAAAATAAGTGGGATTTCTGAGTTTTGCCCCAAAATAAGGAGAATTTCTCTCTTTTTGCCCTAACATATAGGAAATTTCTGCCTTTTTGCCCCACATATAGGGGAATTTCTGCAATTTTGCTTCAAAATACTGGGAATTTCTGCCTTTTTGCCCGAAAATAAGAAGATGCATACCTTTTTGCAATAAAAAAGGGAAATTTCTTCATATTTGCTCCAAAATAAAGAGAATTTCTGCTTTTTTGCCTCTAAATAAGTGGAATTTCTGTATTTTTCTTCCCAAACAAAGGGAATTTCTGTCTTTTTTGCCCCAAAATAAGGAAAATTACTGACTTATTATCCTGAAATAAGTGAAATTTCTGCAATTTTGCCCCAAAATGAGGGAAATTTCTGCCTTTTTGCCCCCAAATAAGGGAAATTTCAGCATTTTACCTCAAAATAAGGGGAATTTCTGCATTTTTGCCCCAAAATATGGGAAATGTCTGCCTTTTTGCCCCAAAATAAGAACAATTTCTGCAATTTTGTACCAAAATAAAAGAAATTTCTGACTTTTAGCCCCAAAAAAGAAAATTTCTGCTTTTTTTCTGAAATAAGTGAATTTTCTGCAATTTTGCCCCAAAATAAGGGAAATTTCTGCCTTTTTGCCCCCAAATAAAGGAAATTTCAGCCTTTTTACCTCAAAATAAGGGGAATTTCAGCATTTTTGCCACAAAATATTTGGAATTTTTTCCTTTTTGCACCAAAATAAGGAAAACTTCTGACTTTTTTTCTGAAATAAGTGAAATTTCTGCAATTTTGCCACAAAATAAGTGAAATTTCTGAGTTTTGCCCCAAAATAAGGGGAATTTCTGCCTTTTTGCCCCCAAATAAGGGGAATTTCAGCATTTTTACCTCAAAATAAGGGGAATTTTTGCATTTTTCCCAAAATATGGGAAATTTCTGCCTTTTTGCCCAAAATAAGAAAAATTTCTGCAATTTTGTACCAAAATAAAAGAAATTTCTGCCTTTTTGCCCCAAAATAAGAAAATTTCTGCTTTTTTTTCTGAAATAAGTGAAATTTCTGCAATTTTGCCCTAAAATAAGTGAAATTTCTGAATTTTGCCCCAAAATAAGGAGAATTTCTGTCTTTTTGCCCCAACATATAGGGAATTTCTGCATTTTTGCCCCACAATTATGGGATTTCTGCAATTTTGCTCCAAAATACGGGGAATTTTTGCCTTTTTGCCCGAAAATAAGAAGAATGCATATCTTTTTGCCATAAAAAAGGGAAATTTCTTCATTTTTTCTCCAAAATAAGGGGAATTTCTGCTTTTTTGCCTCTAAATAAGTGGAATTTCTGTCTTTTTTCCCCAAAGCAAAGTGAATTTCTGTCTTTTTTGCCCCAAAATAAGGAAAATTTCTGACTAATTACCCTGAAATAAGTGAAATTTCTGCAATTTTGCCCCTAAATAAGGGAAATTTCTGCCTTTTTGCCCCCAAATAAGGGGAATTTCAGCCTTTTTACTTCAAAATAAGGGGAATTTCTGCCATTTTGCCCCAAAATATGGGAAATTTCTGCCTTTTTGCCCCAATATAAGAAAAATTTCTGCAATTTTGTACCAAAATAAAAGAAATTTCTGCCTTTTTGCGCCAAAATAAGAAAATTTCTGCTTTTTTTCTTAAATAAGTGAAATTTCTGCAATTTTGCCCCAAAATAAGTGAAAATTCTGAGTTTTGCCCCCAAATAAGGAGAATTTCTGTATTTTTCCCTAATATATAGGGAATTTCTGCTTTTTGCCCCACAATTAAAGGAATTTCTGCAATTTTGCTCCAAAATACGGGGATTTTCTGCCTTTTTGCCCGAAAATAAGAAGAATGCATATCTTTTTGCCATAAAAAAGGGAAATTTCTTCATTTTTGCTCCAAAATAAGGGGAATTTCTGCTTTTTTGGCTCTAAATAAGTGGAATTTCTGTTTTTTCCCCTAAAATAAAGGGAATTTCTGTCTTCTTTGCCCCAAAATAAGGATAATTTCTGACTTATTACCCTGAAATAAGTGAAATTTCTGCAATTTTGCCCCAAAATGAGAAAAATTTCTGCCTTTTTGCCCCCAAATAAAGGGAATTTCAGCCTTTTTAACTCAAAATAAGGGGAATTTCTGCATTTTTGCACCTAAATATGGGAAATTTCTGCCTTTTTGCCCCAAAATAAGAACAATTTCTGCAATTTTGTACCAAAATAAAAGAAATTTCTGCCTTTTTGCCCCAAAATAAGAAAATTTCTGCTTTTTTACTGAAATAAGTGAAATTTCTGCAATTTTTCCCCAAAATAAGTGAAATTTCTGCAATTTTGCCCCCAAAAAAGGAAAATTTCTGGAATTTTGCCCCAAAATAAGTAGAATTTCTGAGTTTTGCCCCAAAATAAAGAGAATTTCTGTTTTTTGGTCCAACATATTGGGAATTTCTGCCTTTTTGCCCCACAATTAAAGGAATTTCTGCAATTTTGCTCCAAAATACGAGGAATTTCTGCCTTTTGCCCCCAAATAACGGGAATTTCAGCCTTTTAACCTCAAAATAAGGGGAATTTCTGCATTTTTCCCCAAAATATGGGAAATTTCTGCCTTATGCCCCAAAATAAGAACAATTTCTGCAATTTTATATCAAAATAAAAGAAATTTCTGACTTTTTGCCCAAAAAAGAAAATTTCTGCTTTTTTTACTTAAATAAGTGAAATTTCTGCAATTTTTCCCCAAAATAAGTGAAATTTCTGCAATTTTGCCCAAAATAAGGGAAATCTGAAATTTTGTCCCAAAATAAGTGGGATTTCTGAGTTTTGCCCCAAAATAATGAGAATTTCTTTCTTTTGCCCTAACATATAGGAAATTTCTGCCTTTTTGCCCCACAAATAGGGGAATTTCTGCAATTTTGCTTCAAAATACTGGGAATTTCTGCCTTTTTGCCCGAAAATAAGAAGATGCATACCTTTTTGCAATAAAAAGGGAAATTTCTTCATTTTTGCTCCAAAATAAAGGGAATTTCTGCTTTTTTGCCTCTAAATAAGTGGAATTTCTGTATTTTTCTTTCCAAACAAAGGGAATTTCTGTCTTTTTTGCCCTAAAATAAGGAAAATTACTGACTTATTATCCTGAAATAAGTGAAATTTCTGCAATTTTGCCCCAAAATGAGGGAAATTTCTGCCTTTTTGCCGCCAAATAAGGGAAATTTCAGCATTTTACCTCAAAATAAGGGGAATTTCTGCATTTTTGCCCCAAAATATTGGAAATGTCTGCCTTTTGCCCCAAAATAAGAAAAATTTCTGCAATTTTGTACCAAAATAAAAGCAGTTTCTGCCTTTTTTCCCCAAAATCGAAAATTTCTGCTTTTTTTCTGAAATAAGTGAAATTTCTGCAATTTTGCCCCAAAATAAGTGAAATTTCTGCAATTTTGCCTCAATATAAGGGAAATTTGTGGAATTTTGCCCCAAAATAAGTGGAATTTCTGAGTTTTGCCCCAAAATAAAGAGAATTTCTGTCTTTTTGTCCAACATATTGGGAATTTCTGCCTTTTTGCCCCACAATTAAAGGAATTTCTGCAATTTTGCTTCAAAATATGGGGAATTTCTGCTTTTTTGCCTCCAAATAAAAAGATTTTCAGCCTTTTAACCTCAAAATAAAGGGAATTTCTGCATTTTTGCTCCAAAATATGGGAGATTTCTGCCTTTTTGCCCCAAAATAAGAACAATTTCTGCAATTTTGTACCAAAATAAAATAAATTTCTGACTTTTTGCCTCAAAAAAGAAAATTTTTGCTTTTTTTTACTTAAATAAGTGAAATTTCTGCAATGTTTCCCCAAAATAAGTGAAATTTCTGCAATTTTGCCCCAAAATAAGAAAATTTCTGGAATTTTGCCCCAAAATAAGTGAAATTTCCGAGTTTTGCCCCAAAATAAGGAGAATTTCTGTCTTTTTGCTCCAACATATAGGGAATTTCTGCCTTTTTGCCCCACAATTAAAGGAATTTCTGCAATTTTGCTCCAAAATACGGGGGATTTCTGCATTTTGCCCCCAAATAAAGGGAATTTCAGCCTTTTTATCTCAAAATAAGGGGAATTTCTGCATTTTTGCCCCAAAATATGGGAAATCCTTCCTTTTTGCCCCAAAATAAGAACAATTTCTGCAATTTTGTACCAAAATAAAAGAAATTTCTTACTTTTTGCCCGAAAAAAGAAAATTTCTGCTTTTTTTATTAAATAAGTGAAATTTCTGCAATTTTTCCCCAAAATAAGTGAAATTTCTGCAATTTTGCCCCCCAAAAAAGGAAAATTTCTGGAATTTTGCCCCAAAATAAGTGGAATTTCTGAGTTTTGCCCCAAAATAAAGAGAATTTCTGTCTTCTTGTCCAACATATTGGGAATTTCTGCCTTTTTGCCCCACAATTAAAGGAATTTCTGCAATTTTGCTCCAAAATACGAAAAATTTCAGCCTTTTTGCCCCCAAATAAAGGGAATTTCAGCCTTTTTACCTCAAAATAAAGGGAATTTCTACATTTTTCCCCAAAATATGAGAAATTTCTGCCTTATTCCCCAAAATAAGAACAATTTCTGCAATTTTATATCAAAATAAAAGAAATTTCTGACTTTTTGCCCAAAAAAGAAAATTTCTGCTTTTTTTTACTTAAATAAGTGAAATTTCTGCAATTTTTCCCCAAAATAAGTGAAATTTCTGCAATTTTGCCCAAAATAAGGGAAATTTCTGCTATTTTGCCGCCAAATAAGGGAAATTTCAGCATTTTACCTCAAAATAAGGGGAATTTCTGCATTTTTGCCCCAAAATATGGGAAATGTCTGCCTTTTTGCCCCAAAATAAGAACAATTTCTGCAATTTTGTACCAATATAAAAGAAATTTCTGACTTTTAGCCCCAAAAAAGAAAATTTCTGCTTTTTTTCTGAAATAAGTGAAATTTCTGCAATTTTGCCCCAAAATAAGGGAAATTTCTGCCTTTTTGCCCCCAAATAAAGGAAATTTCAGCCTTTTTACCTCAAGATAAGGGGAATTTCTGCATTTTTGCCACAAAATATTTGGAATTTTTTTCTTTTTGCACCAAAATAAGGAAAACTTCTGCCTTTTTTCCTGAAATAAGTGAAATTTCTGCAATTTTGCCACAAAATAAGTGAAATATCTGAGTTTTGTCCCAAAATAAGGGGAATTTCTGCCTTTTTGCCCCCAAATAAGGGGAATTTCAGTATTTTTACCTCAAAATAAGGGGAATTTTTGCATTTTTCCCAAAATATGGGAAATTTCTGCCTTTTTGCCCAAAAATAAGAAAAATTTCTGCAATTTTGTACCAAAATAAAAGAAATTTCTGCCTTTTTGCCCCAAAATAAGAAAATTTCTCCTTTTTTTCTTAAATAAGTGAAATTTCTGCAATTTTGCCCCAAAAGAACTGAAATTTCTGAGTTTGCCCCAAAATAAGGAGAATTTCTGTCTTTTTGCCCCAACATATAGGGAATTTCCGCATTTTTGCCCCACAATTAGGGGATTTCTGCAATTTTGCTCCAAAATACGGGGAATTTCTGCCTTTTTGCCAAAATAAGAAGAATGCATATCTTTTTGCCATAAAAAAGGGAAATTTCTTCATTTTTGCTCCAAAATAAGGGGAATTTCTGCTTTTTTGCCTCTAAATAAGTGGAATTTCTGTCTTTTTCCCCCAAAACAAAGTGAATTTCTGTCTTTTTTGCCCCAAAATAAGGAAAATTTCTGACTAATTACCCTGAAATAAGTGAAATTTCTGCAATTTTGCCCCTAAGTAAGGGAAATTTCTGCCTTTTTGCCCCCAAATAAGGGGAATTTCAGCCTTTTACTTCAAAATAAGGGGAATTTCTGCCTTTTTGCCCCAAAATATGGGAAATTTCTGCCTTTTTGCCCAAAAATAAAAAAATTTCTGCAATTTTGTACCAAAATAAAAGAAATTTCTGCCTTTTTGCCCCAAAATAAGAAAATTTCTGCTTTTTTTCTTAAATTAGTGAAATTTCTGCAATTTTGCCCCAAAATAAGTGAAAATTCTGAGTTTTGCCCCCAAATAAGGAGAATTTCTGTATTTTTTCCCCAATATATAGGGAATTTCTGCCTTTTTGCTTCATAATTAAAGGAATTTCTGCAATTTTGCTCCAAAATACGAGGAATTTATGCCTTTTTGCCCCCAAATAAAGGGAATTTCAGCCTTTTTACCTCAAATTAAGGGGAATTTCTGCATTTTTCCCCAAAATATGGGAAATTTCTGCCTTATGCCCCAAAATAAGAACAATTTCTGCAATTTTATATCAAAATAAAAGAAATTTCTGACTTTTTGCCCAAAAAAGAAAATTTCTGTTTTTTTTACTTAAATAAGTGAAATTTCTGCAATTTTTCCCCAAAATAAGTGAAATTTCTGCAATTTTGCCCAAAATAAGGGAAATTTCTGAAATTTTGCCCCAAAATAAGTGGGATTTCTGAGTTTTGCCCCAAAATAAGGAGAATTTCTCTCTTTTTGCCCTAACATATAGGAAATTTCTGCCTTTTTGCCCCACATATAGGGGAATTTCTGCAATTTTGCTTCAAAATACTGGGAATTTCTGCCTTTTTGCCCGAAAATAAGAAGATGCATACCTTTTTGCAATAAAAAAGGGAAATTTCTTCATTTTTGCTCCAAAATAAAGGGAATTTCTGCTTTTTTGCCTCTAAATAAGTGGAATTTCTGTATTTTTCTTCCCAAACAAAGGGAATTTCTGTCTTTTTTGCCCCAAAATAAGGAAAATTACTGACTTATTATCCTTAAATAAGTGAAATTTCTGCAATTTTGCCCCAAAATGAGGGAAATTTCTGCTATTTTGCCGCCAAATAAGGGAAATTTCAGCATTTTACCTCAAAATAAGGGGAATTTCTGCATTTTTGCCCCAAAATATGGGAAATGTCTGCCTTTTTGCCCCAAAATAAGAACAATTTCTTCAATTTTGTACCAAAATAAAAGAAATTTCTGACTTTTAGCCCCAAAAAAGAAAATTTCTGCTTTTTTTCTGAAATAAGTGAATTTTCTGCAATTTTGCCCCAAAATAAGGGAAATTCCTGCCTTTTTGCCCCCAAATAAAGGAAATTTCAGCCTTTTTACCTCAAAATAAGGGTAATTTCTGCATTTTTGCCACAAATTTTTGGAATTTTTTCCTTTTTGCACCAAAATAAAGAAAACTTCTGCCTTTTTTCCTGAAATAAGTGAAATTTCTGCAATTTTGCCACAAAATAAGTGAAATTTCTGAGTTTTGCCCCAAAATAAGGGGAATCTGCCTTTTTGCCCCCAAATAAGGGGAATTTCAGCATTTTTACCTCAAAATAAAGAAATTTTTGCATTTTTCCCAAAATATGGGAAATTTCTGCCTTTTTGCCCAAAATAAGAAAAATTTCTGCAATTTTGTACCAAAATAAAAGAAATTTCTGCCTTTTTGCCCCAAAATAAGAAAATTTCTTTTTTTCTGAAATAAGTGAAATTTCTGCAATTTTGCCCCAAAATAAGTGAAATTTCTGAGTTTGCCCCAAAATAAGGAGAATTTCTGTCTTTTTGCCCCAACATATAGAGAATTTCTGCATTTTTGCCCCACAATTAGGGGATTTCTGCAATTTTGCTCCAAAATACGGGGAATTTCTGCCTTTTTGCCCGAAAATAAGAAGAATGCATATCTTTTTGCCATAAAAAAGGGAAATTTCTTCATTTTTGCTCCAAAATAAGGGGAATTTCTGCTTTTTTGCCTCTAAATAAGTGGAATTTCTGTCTTTTTCCCCCAAAACATAGTGAATTTCTGTCTTTTTTGCCCCAAAATAAGGAAAATTTCTGACTAATTACCCTGAAATAAGTGAAATTTCTGCAATTTTGCCCCTAAATAAGGGAAATTTCTGCCTTTTTGCCCCCAAATAAGGGGAATTTCAGCCTTTTTACTTCAAAATAAGGGGAATTTCTGCCTTTTTGCCCCAAAATATGGGAAATTTCTGCCTTTTTGCCCCAAAATAAGAAAAATTTCTGCAATTTTGTACCAAAATAAAAGAAATTTCTGCCTTTTTGCCACAAAATAAAAAAATTTCTGCTTTTTTTCTTAAATAAGTGAAATTTCTGCAATTTTGCCCCAAAATAAGTGAAAATTCTGAGTTTTGCCCCCAAATAAGGAGAATTTCTGTATTTTTGCCCCAATATATAGGGAATTTCTGCCTTTTTGCCCCACAATTAAAGGAATTTCTGCAATTTTGCTCCAAAATACGGGGATTTTCTGCCTTTTTGCCCGAAAATAAGAAGAATGCATATCTTTTTGCCATAAAAAAGGGAAATTTCTTCATTTTTGCTCCAAAATAAGGGGAATTTCTGGTTTTTTGGCTCTAAATAAGTGGAATTTCTGTTTTTTCCCCTAAAACAAAGGGAATTTCTATCTTCTTTGCCCCAAAATAAGGAAAATTTCTGACTTATTACCCTGAAATAAGTGAAATTTCTGCAATTTTGCCCCAAAGTGAGGAAAATTTCTGCTTTTTTGCCCCCAAATAAGGGGAATTTCAGCCTTTTTAACTCAAAATAAGGGGAATTTTTGCATTTTTGCCCCTAAATATGGGAAATTTCTGCCTTTTTGCCCCAAAATAAGAAAAATTTCTGCAATTTTGTACCAAAATAAAAGAAATTTCTGCCTTTTTGCCCCAAAATAAGCAAATTTCTGCTTTTTTACTGAAATAAGTGAAATTTCTGCAATTTTGCCCTAAAATAAGTGAAATTTCTGAGTTTTGCCCCAAAATAAGGAGAATTTCTGTCTTTTTGCCCCAACATATAGGGAATTCTTGCCTTTTTGGCCCACAATTAGGAGCATTTCTGTAATTTTGCTCCAAAATACGGGGAATTTCTGTCTTTTTGCCCGAAAAAAAGAAGAATGCATACCTTTTTGCCATAAAAAAGGGAAATTTCTTCATTTTTGCTCCAAAATAAGGGGAATTTCTGCTTTTTTGCCTCTAAATAAGTGGAATTTCTGTCTTTTTCCCCCAAAACAAAGGGAATTTCTGTCTTTTTGCCCCAAAATAAAGATAATTTCTGACTTATTATTCTGAAATAAGTGAAATTTCTGCAATTTTGCCCCAAAATAAGGAAAATTTCTGCCTTTTTGTTTCCAAATAATGGGAATTTCAGCCTTTTTTCCTCAAAATAAGGGGAATTTCTGCATTTTTGCCCCAAAATATGGGAAATGTCTGCCTTTTTGCCCCAAAATAAGGAAAATTTCTGCAATTATGTACAAAAATAAAAGAAATATCTGCCTTTTTGCCCCAAAATTAGAATATTTGTGCTTTTTTTCGGAAATAAGTGAAATTTCTGCAATTTTGCCACAAAATAATTGAAATTTCTAAGTTTTGCCCGAAAATAAGGGAAATTTCTGCCTTTTTGCCCCCAAATAAGGGGAAGTTCAGCATTTTTACTTTAAAATAAGGGGAATTTCTGCATTTTTGCCCCAAAATATGGGAAATTTCTGCCTTTTTCCCAAGATAAAAAAATTTCTGCAATTTTGTACCAAAATAAAAGAAATTTCTGCCTTTTTGCACCAAAATAAGAAAATTTCTGCTTTTTTTCTGAAATAAGTGAAATTTCTGCAATTTTGCCTCAAAATAAGTGAAATTTCTGAGTTTTGCCCCAAAATAAGGAGAATTTCTGTCTTTTTGCCCCAACATATACGAATTTCTGCCTTTTTGCACCACAATTAGGGGAATTTCTGCAATTTTGCTCTAAAATAGGGGAATTTCTGCCTTTTTGCCCGAAAATAAGAAGAATGCATACCTTTTTGCCATAAAAAAGGGAAATTTCTTCATTTTTGCTCCAAAATAAGGGGAATTTCTGCTTTTTTGCCTCTAAATAAGTGGAATTTCTGTCTTTTTCCCCCAAAACGAAGGGAATTTCTGTCTTTTTTGCCCCAAAATAAGGAAAATTTCTGACTTATTACCCTGAAATAAGTGAAATTTCTGCTATTTTGCCCCAAAATGAGGGAAATTTCTGCCTTTTTGCCTCCAAATAAGGAAAATATCAGCCTTTTTACCTCAAAATAAGGGAAATTTCTGCATTTTTGCCCCAAAATATGGAAAATTTCTGCCTCTTTGCCTCAAAATAAGAACAAATTCTGCAATTTTGTACCAAAATAAAAGAAACTTCTGACTTTTTGCCCCAAAAAAGAAAATTTCTGCTTTTTTTTTCTGAAATAAGTGAAATTTCTGAAATTTTGCCCCAAAATATGTGAAATTTCTGCAATTTTGCCTCAAAATAAGAAAAATTTCTGCAATTTTGCCCCAAAATAAGTGAAATTTTTTAGTTTTGCCCCAAAATAACGGGAATTTCTGTTTTTGCCCCAACATATAGGGAATTTCTGCCTTTTTGCCCCACAATTAGGGGAATTTCTGCAATTTTGCTCCAAAATACGGGGAATTACTGCCTTTTTGCCCGAAAATAAAAAGAATGCATACCTTTTTGCCATAAAAAAGGGAAATTTCTTAATTTTTGCTCCAAAATAAGGGGAATTTCTGCTTTTTTGCCTCTAAATAAGTGGAATTTCTGTCTTTTTCCCCCAAAACAAAGGGAATTTCTGTCTTTTTGCCCCAAAATAAGAAAAATTTCTGACTTATTACCCTGAAATAAGTGAAATTTCGGCAATTTTGCCCTAAAATGAGGGAAATTTCGGCCTTTTTGCCCCCAAATAAGGAAAATATCAGCCTTTTTACCGGAAATAAGGGAAATTTCTGCATTTTTGCCCCAAAATATGGGAAATTTCTGCCCTTTTGCTTCAAAATAAGAACAAATTCTGCAATTTTGTACCTAAATAAAAGAAATTTCTGACTTTTTGCCCCAAAAAATAACATTTCTGCTTTTTTTCTGAAATAAGTGAAATTTCTGCAATTTTGCCCCAAAATAAGTGACAATTCTGAGTTTTGCCCCCAAATAAGGAGAATTTCTGTATTTTTGCCCCAATATATAAGGAATTTCTGCCTATTTGACCCACAATTAATGGAATTTCTGCAATTTTGCTCCAAAATACGGGGATTTTCTGTCTTTTTGCCCGAAAATAAGGAAAATTTCTGACTTATTACCCTGAAATAAGTGAAATTTCTGCAATTTTGCCCCAAAATGAGGAAAATTTGTGTTTTTTTGCCCCCAAATAAGGGGAATTTCAGCCTTTTTAACTCAAAATAAGGGGAATTTCTGCATTTTTGCCCCAAAATATGGGAAATTTTTGCCTTTTTGCCTCAAAATAAGAACAAATTCTGCAATTTTGTACCAAAATAAAAGAAATTTCTGACTTTTTGCCCCCAAAAAGAAAATTTTGCTTTTTTTTCTGAAATAAGTGAAATTTTTGAAATTTTGCCCCAAAATATGTGAAATTTCTGCAATTTTGCCCCAAAATAAGGAAAAATTTCTGCAATTTTGCCCCAAAATAAGTGAAATTTCTGAGTTTTGCCCCAAAATAAGGAGAATTTCTGTCTTTTTGCCCAAACATATAGGGAATTTCTGCCTTTTTGCCCCACAATTAGGGGAATTTCTGCAATTTTGCTCCAAAATACGGGGAATTACTGCCTTTTCGCCCGAAAATAAAAAGAATGCATACTTTTTTGCCATAAAAAAAGGGAAATTTCTTAATTTTTGCTCCAAAATACGAAGAATTTCTGCTTTTTTGCCTCTAAATAAGTGGAATTTCTGTTTTTTCCCCCAAAACAAAGGGAATTTCTGTCTTTTTTGCCCCAAAATAAGAAAAATTTCTGACTTATTACCCTGAAATATGTGAAATTTCTGCAATTTTGCCACAAAATAAGGGAAATTTCTGTCTTTTTGCCCCCAAATAATAAAAATATCAGCCTTTTTACCTCAAAATAAGGAAAATTTTTGCATTTTTGCCCCTATATATGGGAAATTTCTGCCCTTTTGCCCCAAAATAAGAACAAATTCTGCAATTTTGTACCTAAATAAAAGAAATTTCTGACTTTTTGCCTCAAAAAAGAAAATTTCTGCTTTTTTATGAAATAAGTGAAATTTCTGCAATTTTCCCCAAAATATGTGAAATTTCTGCAATTTTGCCCCAAAATAAGTGAAATTTCTGAGTTTTGCCCCAAAATAAAGAGATTTTCTGTTTTTGCCCCAACATATAGGGAAATTGTGCCTTTTTGCGCCACAATTAGGGAAATTTCTGCAATTTTGCTCCAAAATACGGGGAATTACTGCCTTTTCGCCCGAAAATAAAAAGAATGCATACTTTTTTGCCATAAAAAAAGGGAAATTTCTAAATTTTTGCTCCAAAATACGAAGAATTTCTGCTTTTTTGCCTCTAAATAAGTGGAATTTCTGTTTTTTCCCGCAAAACAAAGGTAATTTCTGTCTTTTTTGCCCCAAAATAAGAAAAATTTCTGACTTATTACCCTGAAATAAGTGAAATTTCTGCAATTTTGCCCCAAAATGAGGGAAATTTCTGTTTTTTGCCCCCAAATAATAAAAATATCAGCCTTTTTACCTCAAAATAAGGAAAATTTTTGCATTTTTGCCCCTAAATATGGGAAATTTCTGCCCTTTTGCCCCAAAATAAGAACAAATTCTGCAATTTTGTACCTAAATAAAAGAAATTTCTGACTTTTTGCCTCAAAAAAGAAAATTTCTGCTTTTTTCTGAAATAAGTGAAATTTCTGCAATTTTTCCCCAAAATATGTGAAATTTCTGCAATTTTGCCCCAAAATAAGTGAAATTTCTGAGTTTTGCCTCAAAATAAGGAGAATTTTTGTTTTTGCCCCAACATATAGGGAATTTCTGCCTTTTTGCCCCACAATTAGGGGAATTTCTGCAATTTTGCTCCAAAATACGGGGAATTACTGCCTTTTTGCCCAAAAACAAGAAGAATGCATACCTTTTGGCCATAAAAAAGGGAAATTTCTTCATTTTGCTCCAAAATAAGGGGAATTTCTGCTTTCTTGCCTCTAAATATGTGGAATTTCTTTTTTTTCCCCCAAAACAAAGGGAATTTCTGTCTTTTTTGCCCCAAAATAAGGAAAATTTCTGACTTATTACCCTGAAATAAGTGAAATTTTTACAATTTTGCCCCTAAATAAGGGAAATTTCTGCATTTTTGCTTCCAAATAAAGGGATTTTTAGCCTTTTTACCTCAAAATAAGGGGAATTTCTGCATTTTTGCCCCAAAATATGGGAAATTTCTGCCTTTTTGCCCCAAAATAAGAACAATTTCTGCAATTTTGTACCAAAATAAAAGAAATTTCTGTCTTTTTTCTTCAAAATAAGAAAATTTATGTTTTTTTTCTGAAATAAGTTAAATTTCTGCAATTTTGCCCCAAAATAATTGAAAATTCTGAGTTTTGCTTCCAAATAAGGAGAATTTCTGTATTTTTGCCCCAATATATAGGGAATTTCTGCCTTTTTGCCCCACAATTAAAGGAATTTCTGCTATTTTGCTCCAAAATACGAAGATTTTCTGCCTTTTTGCCCGAAAATAAGAAGAATGCATATCTTTTTGCCATAAAAAAGGGAAATTTCTTCATTTTTGCTCCAAAATAAGGGGAATTTCTGCTTTTTTGGCTCTAAATAAGTGGAATTTCTGTTTTTTTCCCCTAAAACAAAGGGAATTTCTGTCTTATTTGCCCCAAATTAAGGAAAATTTCTGACTTATTACCCTGAAATAAATGAATTTTCTGCAATTTTTTTCCAAAATGAGGAAAATTTCTGCCTTTTTGCCCCCAAATAAGGGGAATTTCAGCATTTTTACCTCAAAATAAGGGGAATTTCTGCATTTTTGCCCCAAATTATGGGAAATTTCTGCCTTTTTGCCCCAAAATAAGAACAATTTCCACAATTTTGTACCAAAATAAAAGAAACTTCTGCCTTTTTTCCCCAAAATAAGAAAATTTCTGCTTTTTAACTGAAATATGTGAAATTTCTGCAATTTTGCCCTAAAATAAGTGAAATTTCTGAGTTTTGCCCCAAAATAAGGAGAATTTCTGTCTTTTTGCCCCAACATACAGGGAATTCCTGTCTTTTTGGCCCACAATTAGGGGGATTTCTGCAATTTTGCTCCAAAATACGGGGAATTTCTGTTTTTTTGCCCGAAAATAAGAAGAATGCATACCTTTTTGCCATAAAAAAGGGAAATTTCTTCATTTTTGCTCCAAAATAAGAAGAATTTCTGCTTTTTTGCCTCTAAATAAGTGGAATTTCTGTCTTTTTCCCCCAAAACAAAGGGAATTTCTTTCTTTTTGCCCCAAAATAAAGATAATTTCTGACTTATTATTCTGAAATAAGTGAAATTTCTGCAATTTTGCCCCAAAATAAGGGAAATTTCTGCATTTTTGCCCCCAAATAATGGGAATTTCAGCCTTTTTACCTCAAAATAAGGGGAATTTCTGCAATTTTGCCCCAAAATAAGTGAAATTTCTGAGTTTTGCCCCAAAATAAGGAGAATTTCTGTCTTTTTGCCCAAACATATAGGGAATTTCTGCCTTTTTGCCCCACAATTAGGGGAATTTCTGCAATTTTGCTCCAAAATACGGGGAATTTCTGCCTTTTTGCCCGAAAATAAGAAGAATGCATACCTTTTTGCCATAAAAAAGGGAAATTTCTTCATTTTTGCTCCATAATACGGGGAATTTCTGCTTTTTTGCCCCTAAATAAGTGGAATTTCTGTCTTTGTCCCCCAAAACAAAGGGAATTTCTGTCTATTTTGCCCCAAAATAAGGAAAATTTTTGACTTATTACCATGAAATAAGTGAAATTTCTGCAATTTTGCCCCAAAATGAGGGAAATTTCTGCATTTTTGCCCCCAAATAAGGAAAATATCAGCCTTTTTACCTCAAAATAAGGGAAATTTCTGCATTTTTGTCCCAAAATATGAAAAATTTCTGCCTTTTTGCCTCAAAATAAGAACAAATTCTGCAATTTTGTACCAAAATAAAAGAAATTTCTGACTTTTTGCCCCAAAAAAGAAAATTTCTGCTTTTTTGTCCTAAATAAATGAAATTTCTGAAATTTTGCAACAAAATATGTGAAATTTCTGCAATTTTGCCCCAAAATAAGAAAAATTTCTGCAATTTTGCCCCAAAATAAGTGAAATTTTTGAGTTTTGCCCCAAAATATAAAGAATTTCTGTTTTTGCCCCAACATATAGAAAATTTCTGCCTTTTTGCCCCACAATTAAGGGAATTTCTGCAATTTTGCTCCAAAATACGGGGAATTACTGCCTTTTTGCCCGAAAATAAAAAGAATGCATACCTTTTTGCCATAAAAAAGGGAAATTTCTTAATTTTTGCTCCAAAATAAGGGGAATTTCTGCTTTTTTGCCTCTAAATAAGTGGAATTTCTGTCTTTTTCCCCCAAAACAAAGGGAATTTCTGTCTTTTTGCCCCAAAATAAGAAAAATTTCTGACTTATTACCCTGAAATAAGTGAAATTTCGGCAATTTTGCCCTAAAATGAGGGAAATTTCGGCCTTTTTGCCCCCAAATAAGGAAAATATCAGCCTTTTTACCGGAAATAAGGGAAATTTCTGCATTTTTGCCCCAAAATATGGGAAATTTCTGCCCTTTTGCTTCAAAATAAGAACAAATTCTGCAATTTTGTACCTAAATAAAAGAAATTTCTGACTTTTTGCCCCAAAAAATAACATTTCTGCTTTTTTTCTGAAATAAGTGAAATTTCTGCAATTTTGCCCCAAAATAAGTGACAATTCTGAGTTTTGCCCCCAAATAAGGAGAATTTCTGTATTTTTGCCCCAATATATAAGGAATTTCTGCCTATTTGACCCACAATTAATGGAATTTCTGCAATTTTGCTCGAAAATACGGGGATTTTCTGTCTTTTTGCCCGAAAATAAGGAAAATTTCTGACTTATTACCCTGAAATAAGTGAAATTTCTGCAATTTTGCCCCAAAATGAGGAAAATTTCTGTTTTTTTGCCCCCAAATAAGGGGAATTTCAGCCTTTTTAACTCAAAATAAGGGGAATTTCTGCATTTTTGCCCCAAAATATGGGAAATTTTTGCCTTTTTGCCTCAAAATAAGAACAAATTCTGCAATTTTGTACCAAAATAAAAGAAATTTCTGACTTTTTGCCCCCAAAAAGAAAATTTTGCTTTTTTTTCTGAAATAAGTGAAATTTCTGAAATTTTGCCCCAAAATATGTGAAATTTCTGCAATTTTGCCCCAAAATAAGGAAAAATTTCTGCAATTTTGCCCCAAAATAAGTGAAATTTCTGAGTTTTGCCCCAAAATAAGGAGAATTTCTGTCTTTTTGCCCAAACATATAGGGAATTTCTGCCTTTTTGCCCCACAATTAGGGGAATTTCTGCAATTTTGCTCCAAAATACGGGGAATTACTGCCTTTTCGCCCGAAAATAAAAAGAATGCATACTTTTTTGCCATAAAAAAAGGGAAATTTCTTAATTTTTGCTCCAAAATACGAAGAATTTCTGCTTTTTTGCCTCTAAATAAGTGGAATTTCTGTTTTTTCCCCCAAAACAAAGGGAATTTCTGTCTTTTTTGCCCCAAAATAAGAAAAATTTCTGACTTATTACCCTGAAATATGTGAAATTTCTGCAATTTTGCAACAAAATGAGGGAAATTTCTGTCTTTTTGCCCCCAAATAATAAAAATATCAGCCTTTTTACCTCAAAATAAGGAAAATTTTTGCATTTTTGCCCCTAAATATGGGAAATTTCTGCCCTTTTGCCCCAAAATAAGAACAAATTCTGCAATTTTGTACCTAAATAAAAGAAATTTCTGACTTTTTGCCTCAAAAAAGAAAATTTCTGCTTTTTTATGAAATAAGTGAAATTTCTGCAATTTTCCCCAAAATATGTGAAATTTCTGCAATTTTGCCCCAAAATAAGTGAAATTTCTGAGTTTTGCCCCAAAATAAAGAGATTTTCTGTTTTTGCCCCAACATATAGGGAAATTGTGCCTTTTTGCGCCACAATTAGGGAAATTTCTGCAATTTTGCTCCAAAATACGGGGAATTACTGCCTTTTCGCCCGAAAATAAAAAGAATGCATACTTTTTTGCCATAAAAAAAGGGAAATTTCTAAATTTTTGCTCCAAAATACGAAGAATTTCTGCTTTTTTGCCTCTAAATAAGTGGAATTTCTGTTTTTTCCCGCAAAACAAAGGTAATTTCTGTCTTTTTTGCCCCAAAATAAGAAAAATTTCTGACTTATTACCCTGAAATAAGTGAAATTTCTGCAATTTTGCCCCAAAATGAGGGAAATTTCTGTTTTTTGCCCCCAAATAATAAAAATATCAGCCTTTTTACCTCAAAATAAGGAAAATTTTTGCATTTTTGCCCCTAAATATGGGAAATTTCTGCCCTTTTGCCCCAAAATAAGAACAAATTCTGCAATTTTGTACCTAAATAAAAGAAATTTCTGACTTTTTGCCTCAAAAAAGAAAATTTCTGCTTTTTTCTGAAATAAGTGAAATTTCTGCAATTTTTCCCCAAAATATGTGAAATTTCTGCAATTTTGCCCCAAAATAAGTGAAATTTCTGAGTTTTGCCTCAAAATAAGGAGAATTTTTGTTTTTGCCCCAACATATAGGGAATTTCTGCCTTTTTGCCCCACAATTAGGGGAATTTCTGCAATTTTGCTCCAAAATACGGGGAATTACTGCCTTTTTGCCCAAAAACAAGAAGAATGCATACCTTTTGGCCATAAAAAAGGGAAATTTCTTCATTTTGCTCCAAAATAAGGGGAATTTCTGCTTTCTTGCCTCTAAATATGTGGAATTTCTTTTTTTTCCCCCAAAACAAAGGGAATTTCTGTCTTTTTTGCCCCAAAATAAGGAAAATTTCTGACTTATTACCCTGAAATAAGTGAAATTTTTACAATTTTGCCCCTAAATAAGGGAAATTTCTGCATTTTTGCTTCCAAATAAAGGGATTTTTAGCCTTTTTACCTCAAAATAAGGGGAATTTCTGCATTTTTGCCCCAAAATATGGGAAATTTCTGCCTTTTTGCCCCAAAATAAGAACAATTTCTGCAATTTTGTACCAAAATAAAAGAAATTTCTGTCTTTTTTCTTCAAAATAAGAAAATTTATGTTTTTTTTCTGAAATAAGTTAAATTTCTGCAATTTTGCCCCAAAATAATTGAAAATTCTGAGTTTTGCTTCCAAATAAGGAGAATTTCTGTATTTTTGCCCCAATATATAGGGAATTTCTGCCTTTTTGCCCCACAATTAAAGGAATTTCTGCTATTTTGCTCCAAAATACGAAGATTTTCTGCCTTTTTGCCCGAAAATAAGAAGAATGCATATCTTTTTGCCATAAAAAAGGGAAATTTCTTCATTTTTGCTCCAAAATAAGGGGAATTTCTGCTTTTTTGGCTCTAAATAAGTGGAATTTCTGTTTTTTTCCCCTAAAACAAAGGGAATTTCTGTCTTATTTGCCCCAAATTAAGGAAAATTTCTGACTTATTACCCTGAAATAAATGAATTTTCTGCAATTTTTTTCCAAAATGAGGAAAATTTCTGCCTTTTTGCCCCCAAATAAGGGGAATTTCAGCATTTTTACCTCAAAATAAGGGGAATTTCTGCATTTTTGCCCCAAATTATGGGAAATTTCTGCCTTTTTGCCCCAAAATAAGAACAATTTCCACAATTTTGTACCAAAATAAAAGAAACTTCTGCCTTTTTTCCCCAAAATAAGAAAATTTCTGCTTTTTAACTGAAATATGTGAAATTTCTGCAATTTTGCCCTAAAATAAGTGAAATTTCTGAGTTTTGCCCCAAAATAAGGAGAATTTCTGTCTTTTTGCCCCAACATACAGGGAATTCCTGTCTTTTTGGCCCACAATTAGGGGGATTTCTGCAATTTTGCTCCAAAATACGGGGAATTTCTGTTTTTTTGCCCGAAAATAAGAAGAATGCATACCTTTTTGCCATAAAAAAGGGAAATTTCTTCATTTTTGCTCCAAAATAAGAAGAATTTCTGCTTTTTTGCCTCTAAATAAGTGGAATTTCTGTCTTTATCCCCCAAAACAAAGGGAATTTCTTTCTTTTTGCCCCAAAATAAAGATAATTTCTGACTTATTATTCTGAAATAAGTGAAATTTCTGCAATTTTGCCCCAAAATAAGGGAAATTTCTGCATTTTTGCCCCCAAATAATGGGAATTTCAGCCTTTTTACCTCAAAATAAGGGGAATTTCTGCAATTTTGCCCCAAAATAAGTGAAATTTCTGAGTTTTGCCCCAAAATAAGGAGAATTTCTGTCTTTTTGCCCAAACATATAGGGAATTTCTGCCTTTTTGCCCCACAATTAGGGGAATTTCTGCAATTTTGCTCCAAAATACGGGGAATTTCTGCCTTTTTGCCCGAAAATAAGAAGAATGCATACCTTTTTGCCATAAAAAAGGGAAATTTCTTCATTTTTGCTCCATAATACGGGGAATTTCTGCTTTTTTGCCCCTAAATAAGTGGAATTTCTGTCTTTGTCCCCCAAAACAAAGGGAATTTCTGTCTATTTTGCCCCAAAATAAGGAAAATTTTTGACTTATTACCATGAAATAAGTGAAATTTCTGCAATTTTGCCCCAAAATGAGGGAAATTTCTGCATTTTTGCCCCCAAATAAGGAAAATATCAGCCTTTTTACCTCAAAATAAGGGAAATTTCTGCATTTTTGTCCCAAAATATGAAAAATTTCTGCCTTTTTGCCTCAAAATAAGAACAAATTCTGCAATTTTGTACCAAAATAAAAGAAATTTCTGACTTTTTGCCCCAAAAAAGAAAATTTCTGCTTTTTTGTCTGAAATAAATGAAATTTCTGAAATTTTGCAACAAAATATGTGAAATTTCTGCAATTTTGCCCCAAAATAAGAAAAATTTCTGCAATTTTGCCCCAAAATAAGTGAAATTTTTGAGTTTTGCCCCAAAATATAAAGAATTTCTGTTTTTGCCCCAACATATAGAAAATTTCTGCCTTTTTGCCCCACAATTAAGGGAATTTCTGCAATTTTGCTCCAAAATACGGGGAATTACTGCCTTTTTGCCCGAAAATAAGAAGAATGCATACCTTTTTGCCATAAAAAAGAAAAATTTCTTCATTTTTGCTCCAAAATAAGAGACATTTCTGCTTTTTTGCCTCTAAATAAGTGGAATTTCTGTCTTTTTCCCCCAAAACAAAGGGAATTTCTGTCTTTTTTGCCCAAAAATAAGAAAAATTTCTGAATTATTACCCTTAAATAAGCGAAATTTCTGCAATTTTGCCCCAAAATGAGGGAAATTTCTGCCTTTTTGCCCCCAAATAAGGAAAATATCAGCCTTTTTACCTGAAAATAAGGGAAATTTCTGCATTTTTGCCCCAAAATATGGGAAATATCTGCCCTTTTGCCCCAAAATAAGAACAAATTCTGCAATTTTGTACCTAAATAAAAGAAATTTCTGACTTTTTGCCCCAAAAAATAAAATTTCTGCTTTTTTGTCTGAAATAAGTGAAATTTCTGCAATTTTGCCCTAAAATAAGTGAAATTTCTGAGTTTTGCCCCAAAATAAGGAGAATTTCTGTCTTTTTGCCCCAACATATAGGGAATTTCTGCCTTTTTGGCTCACAATTAGGGGGATTTCTGCAATTTTGCTCCAAAATACGGGGAATTTCTGTCTTTTTGCTCGAAAATAAGAAGAATGCATACCTTTTTGCTATAAAAAAGGGAAATTTCTTCATTTTTGCTCCAAAATAAGGGGAATTTCTGCTTTTTTGCCTCTAAATAAGTGGAATTTCTGTCTTTTCCCCCAAAACATAGAAAATTTCTGTCTTTTTGCCCCAATGTAAAGATAATTTCTGACTTATTATTCTGAAATAAGTGAAATTTCTGCAATTATGCCCCAAAATAAAAGAAATTTCCGCCTTTTTGCCCCCAAATAAGGGGAATTTCAGCCTTTTTACCTCAAAATAAGGGGAATTTCTGCATTTTTGCCCCCAAATATGGGAAATGTCATCCTTTCTGCCCCAAAATAAGGAAAATTTCTGCAATTTTGTACAAACATAAAAGAAATATCTGCCTTTTGCCCCAAAATTAGAAAATTTCTTTTTTTTTTGGAAATAAGTGAAATTTCTGCTATTTGCCCCAAAATAATTGAAATTTCTAAGTTTTGCCCCAAAATAAGAAAAATTTCTGCCTTTTTGCTACCAAATGATGGGAAGTTCAGCATTTTTACCTTAAAATAAGAGGAATTTCTGCATTTTTGCCCAAAAATATGGGAAATTTCTGCCTTTTTCCCAAAATACGAAAAATTTCTGCAATTTTGTACCAAAATAAAAGAAATTTCTGCCTTTTTGCCCCAAAATAAGAAAATTTCTGCTTTTTTTTCTGAAATAAGTGAAATTTCTGCAATTTTGCCCCAAAATAAGTGAAATTTCTGAGTTTTGCCCTAAAATAAGGAGAATTTCTGTCTTTTTGCCCAAACATATAGGGAATTTCTGCCTTTTTGCCTTACAATTAGGGGAATTTCTGCAATTTTGCTCCAAAATACGGGGAATTTCTGCCTTTTTGCCCCCAAATAAGGGGGATTTCAGCATTTTACCTCAAAATAAGAGGAATTTCTGCATTTTTGCCCCCAAATAAGAACAATTTCTGCAATTTTGTACCAAAATAAAAGAAATTTCTCACTTTTAGCCCCAAAAAAGAAAATTTCTGCATTTTTCTCTGAAATAAATGAAATTTCTGCAATTTTGCCCCAAAATAAGAGAAATTTCTGCCTTTTTGCCCCCAAATAAAGGGAATTTCAGACTTTTTACCTCAAAATAAAAGGAATTTCTGAATTTTTGCCACAAAATATTTGGAATTTTTTCTCTTTTGCCCCAAAATAAGGAAAACTTCTGCCTTTTTTCCTGAAATAAGTGAAATTTCTGCAATTTTGCCGCAAAATTAGTGAAATATCTGCAATTTTGCCCCAAAATGAGGGAAATTTCTGCCTTTTTGCCCCAAATAAGTGGAATTTCAGCATTTTACCTCAAAATAAGGAGAATTTCTGCATTTTTGCCCTAAAATATGGGAAATTTCTGCCTTTTTGCCCCAAAATAAGAACATTTTCTGCAATTTTGTACCAAAATAAAAGAAATTTCTGACTTTTTGCCCCAAAAAAGAAAATTTCTGCTTTTTTTTTCTGAAATAAGTGAAATTTCCGCAATTTTGCCCCAAAATAAGTGAAATTTCTGCAGTTTTGTCCCAAAATAAGGGAAATTCCTGGAATTTTGCCCGAAAATAAGTGGAATTTCTGAGTTATGCCCCAAAATAATGTGAATTTCTGTCTTTTTGCCCAAAAATATAGAAAATTTCTGCCTTTTTGTCCCACAATTAGGGGAATTTCTGCAATTTTGCTCCAAAATACGGGGAATTTCTGCCTTTTTACCCGAAAACAAAAAGAATGCATACCCTTTTGCCATAAAAAAGGGAAATTTCTTCATTTTTGCTCCAAAATAAGGGGAATTTCTGCTTTTTTGCCTCTTAATAAGTGGAATTTCTGTCTTTTTCCCAAAATACAAATGGAATTTCTGTCTTTTTTGCCCCAAAATAAGGAAAATTTCTGACTTGTTACCCTGAAGTAAGTGAAATTTCTGCAATTTTGCCCCAAAATAAGGAAAATTTCTGTTTTTTTTCCCCCAAATAAGGGGAATTTAAGCCTTTTTACCTCAAAATAAGGGGAATTTCTGCATTTTTGCCACAAAATATTTGGAATTTCTGCCTTTTTGCTTCAAAATAAGGAAAACTTCTGCCTTTTTTCCTGAAATAAGTGAAATTTCTGCAATTTTGCTTCAAAATAAGTGAAATTTCTGCAATTTTGCCACAAAATAAGGGAAATTTCTGGAATTTTGCCCCAAAATATTTGGAATTTCTGAGTTTTGCCCCAAAATAAGGAGAATTTCTGTCTTTTTGCCTCAACATATAGGGAATTTCTGCCTTTTTGCCCCACAATTAAAGGAATTTCTGCAATTTTGCTCCAAAATACGGGGGATTTCTGCCTTTTTGCCCCCAAATAAAAGGAATTTCAGCCTTTTTACCTCAAAATAAGAAGAATTATTGCATTTTTGCCCCAAAATATGGGAAATTTCTGCCTAATGCCCCAAAATAAGAACAATTTCTGCAATTTTGTACCAAAATAAAAGAAATTTCTGCCTTTTTGCCCCAAAATAAGAAAATTTGTGCTTTTTTACTGAAATAAGTGAAATTTCTGCAATTTTGCCCTAAAATAATTGAAATTTCTGAGTTTTGCGCCAAAATAAGAAGAATTACTGTCTTTTTGCCCCAACATATAGGGAATTCCTGCCTTTTTGGCCAACAATTAGGGGGTTTTCTGCAATTTTGCTCCAAAATATGGGGAATTTCTGTCTTTTTGCCCGAAAAAATGAAGAATGCATACCTTTTTGCCATAAAAAAGGGAAATTTCTTCATTTTTGCTCCAAAATAAGGGGAATTTCTGCTTTTATGCCCCAAAATATGGGAAATTTCTGCCTAATGCCCCAAAATAAGAACAATTTCTGCAATTTTGTACCAAAATAAAAGAAATATCTGCCTTTTTGCCCTCAAATTAGAAAATTTCTGCTTTTTTTCGGAAATAAGTGAAATTTCTGCAATTTTGCCCCAAAATAATTGAAATTTCTAAGTTTTGCTCCAAAATAAGGGAAATTTCTTCCTTTTTGCCCCCAAATAAGGGGAAGTTCAGCATTTTTACCTTAAAATAAGGGGAATTTCTGCATTTTTGCCCCAAAATATGGGAAATTTCTGCCTTTTTCCCAAAATAAGAAAAATTTCTGCAATTTTGTCAAAAAATAAATTTCTGCCTTTTTGCCCCCCAAAAAGAAAATTTCTGCTTTTTTTTCTGAAATAAGTGAAATTTCTGCAATTTTGCCCCAAAACAAGTGAAATTTCTGAGTTTTGCCCCAAAATAAGGAGAATTTCTGTCTTTGTGCCCCAACATATAGGGAATTTCTGCCTTTTTGCCCCACAATTAGGGGAATTTCTGCAATTTTGCTCCAAAATAGGGGTATTTCTGCCTTTTTGCCCGAAAATAAGAAGAATGCATTCCTTTTTGCCATAAAAAAGGGAAATTTCTTCATTTTTGCTCCAAAATAAGGGGAATTTCTGCTTTTTTGCCTCTAAATAAGTGGAATTTCTGTCTTTTCCCCCGAAAACATAGAAAATTTCTGTCTTTTTGCCCCAAAATAAAGATAATTTCTGACATATTATTCTGAAATAAGTGAAATTTCTGCAATGTTGCCCCCAAATAAGTGAAATTTCTGAGTTTTGCCCTAAAATAAGGAGAATTTCTGTCTTTTTGCCCCACAATTAGGGGAATTTCTGCAATTTTGTTCAAAAATACGGGTAATTTCTGCGTTTTTGCCCCCAAATAAAGGGAATTTCAGCATTTTACCTCAAAATAAGGGGAATTTCTGCATTTTTGCCCCAAAATATGAAAAATTTCTTCCTTTTTGCCCCAAAATAAGAACAATTTCTGCAATTTTGTACCAAAATAAAAGAAATTTCTGACTTTTTGCCCCAAAAAACAAAATTTCTGCTTTTTTTTTCTGAAATAAGTGAAATTTCTGCAATTTTGCCCCAAAATAAGTGAAATTTCTGCAGTTTTGCCCCAAAATAAGGGAAATTCCTAAAATTTTGCCCCAAAATAAGTGGAATTTCTGAGTTTTGCCCCAAAATAAGGAGAATTTCTGTGTTTTTGCCCCAACATATAGGGAATTTCTGCCTTTTTGCCCCACAATTAGGGGAATTTCTGCAATTTTGTTCCAAAATACGGGGAATCTCTGCATTTTTGCCTCCAAATAAAGAAAATTTCAGCATTTTACCTCAAAATAAGGGGAATTTCTGCATTTTTGCCCCAAAATATGGAAAATTTCTGCCCTTTTGCTTCAAAATAAGAACAAATTCTGCAATTTTGTACCTAAATAAAAGAAATTTCTGATTTTTTGCCCCAAAAAAGAAAATTTCTGCTTTTTTCTGAAATAAGTGAAATTTCTGCAATTTTTCCCCAAAATATGTGAAATTTCTGCAATTTTGCCCCAAAATAAGTGAAATTTCTGAGTTTTGCCTCAAAATAAGGAGAATTTCTGTTTTTGCCCCAACATATAGGGAATTTCTGCCTTTTTGCCCCACAATTAGGGGAATTTCTGCAATTTTGTTTCAAAATACGGGGAATTTCTGCCTTTTTGCCCAAAAACAAGAAGAATGCATATCTTTTTGCCATAAAAAAGGGAAATTTCTTCATTTTGCTCCAAAATAAGGGGAATTTCTGCTTTCTTGCCTCTAAATAAGTGGAATTTCTGTTTTTTCCCCCCAAAAAAAGGGAATTTCTGTCTTTTTGCCCCGAAATAAGAAAAATTTCTGACTTATTACCCTGAAATAAGTGAAATTTCTGCAATTTTGCCCCTAAATAAGGGAAATTTCTGCATTTTTTCCCCCAAATAAAGGGAATTTCAGCCTTTTTACCTCAAAATATGGGGAATTTCTCCATTTTTGCCCCAAAATATGGGAAATTTCTGCCTTTTTGCCCCAAAATAAGAACAATTTCTGCAATTTTGTACCAAAATAAAAGAAATTTCTGCCTTTTTTCCCCAAAATAAGAAAATTTATGTTTTTTTCTGAAATAAGTGAAATTTCTGCAATTTTGCCCCAAAATAAGTGAAAATTCTGAGTTTTGCCCCCAAATAAGGAGAATTTCTGTATTTTTGCCCCAATATATAGGGAATTTCTGCCTTTTTGCCCCACAATTAAAGAAATTTCTGCTATTTTGCTCCAAAATACGAAGATTTTCTGCCTTTTTGCCCGAAAATAAGAAGAATGCATATCTTTTTGCCATAAAAAAGGGAAATTTCTTCATTTTTGTTCCAAAATAAGGGGAATTTCTGCTTTTTTGGCTCTAAATAAGTGGAATTTCTGTTTTTTTCCCCTAAAACAAAGGGAATTTCTGTCTTTTTTGCCCAAAAATAAGGAAAATTTCTGACTTATTACCCTGAAATAAGTGAAATTTCTGCAATTTTTTTTCAAAATGAGGAAAATTTCTGCCTTTTTGCCCCCAAATAAGGGGAATTTCAGCATTTTTAACTCAAAATAAGGGGAATTTGTGCATTTTTGCCCCAAATTATGGGAAATTTCTGCCTTTTTGCCCCAAAATAAGAACAATTTCTGCAATTTTGTACCAAAATAAAAGAAATTTCTGCCTTTTTGCCCCAAAATAAGAAAATTTCTGCTTTTTTACTGAAATAAGTGAAATTTCTGCAATGTTGCCCTAAAATAAGTGAAATTTCTGAGTTTTGCCCCAAAATAAGGAGAATTTCTGTCTTTTTGCCCCAACATACAGGGAATTCCTGTCTTTTTGGCCCACAATTAGGGAGATTTCTGCAATTTTGCTCCAAAATACGGGGAATTTCTTTTTTTTTGCCCGAAAATAAGAAGAATGCATACCTTTTTGCCATAAAAAAGGGAAATTTCTTCATTTTTGCTCCAAAATAAGGGGAATTTCTGCTTTTTTGCCTCTAAATAAGTGGAATTTCTATCTTTTTCCCCCAAAACAAAGGGAATTTCTGTCTTTTTGCCCCAAAATAAAGATAATTTCTGACTTATTATTCTGAAATAAGTGAAATTTCTGCAATTTTGCCCCAAAATGAGGGAAATTTCTGCCTTTTTGCCCACAAATATTGGGAATTTCAGCCTTTTCACCCCAAAATAAGGGGAATTTCTGCATTTTTGCCCCAAAATATGGGAAATGTCTGCCTTTTTGCCCCAAAATATAAAAAATTTCTGCAATTTGTACCAAAATAAAAGAAATATCTGCCTTTTTTGCCCCAAAATTAGAAAATTTCTGCTTTTTTCGGAAATAAGTGAAATTTCTGCAATTTTGCCCCAAAATAATTGAAATTTCTAAGTTTTGCCCCAAAATAAGAGAAATTTCTTCATTTTGCCCCCAAATAAGTGGAAGTTCAGCATTTTTACCTTAAAATAAGGGGAATTTCTGCATTTTTGCCCCAAAATATGGGAAATTTCTGCCTTTTTCCCAAAATAAGAAAAATTTCTGCAATTTTGTACCAAAATAAAAGAAATTTCTGCCTTTTTGCCTCAAAGTAAAAAAATTTCTCCTTTTTTTCTGAAATAAGTGAAATTTCTGCAATTATTCCCCAAAATAAGTGAAATTTCTGAGTTTTGCCACAAAATAAGGAGAATTTCTGTCTTTTTGCCCAAACATATAGGGAATTTCTGCCTTTTTGCCCCACAATTAGAAGAATTTCTGCAATTTTGCTCCAAAATACGGGGAATTTCTGCCTTTTTGCCCGAAAATAAGAAGAATGCATACCTTTTTGCCATAAAAAAGGGAAATTTCTTCATTTTTGCTCCAAAATAAGGGGAATTTCTGCTTTTTTGCCTCTAAATAAGTGGAATTTCTGTCTTTTTCCCCCAAAACAAAGGGAATTTCTGTCTATTTTGCCCCAAAATAAGGAAAATTTCTGACTTATTACCCTGAAATAAGTGAAATTTCTGCAATTTTGCCCCGAAATGAGGGAAATTTCTGCATTTTTGCCCCCAAATAAGGAAAATATCAGCCTTTTTACCTCAAAATAAGGGAAATTTCTGCATTTTTGTCCCAAAATATGAAAAATTTCTGCTTTTTTGCCTCAAAATAAGAACAAATTCTGCAATTTTGTACCAAAATAAAAGAAATTTCTGACTTTCTGCCCCAAAAAAGAAAATTTCTGCTTTTTTCTGAAATAAGTGAAATTTCTGAAATTTTGCCCCAAAATATGTGAAATTTCTGCAATTTTGCCCCAAAATAAGAAAAATTTCTGCAATTTTGCCCCAAAATAATTGAAATTTCTAAGTTTTGCCCCAAAATAAGAGAAATTTCTTCATTTTTGCCCCCAAATAAGAGGAAGTTCAGCATTTTTACCTTAAAATAAGGGGAATTTCTGCATTTTTGCCCCAAAATATGGGAAATTTCTGCCTTTTTCCCAAAATAAGAAAAATTTCTGCAATTTTGTACCAAAATAAAAGAAATTTCTGCCTTTTTGCCCCAAAATAAAAAAATTTCTACTTTTTTTCTGAAATAAGTGAAATTTCTGCAATTTTTCCCCAAAATAAGTGAAATTTCTGAGTTTTGCCACAAAATAAGGAGAATTTCTGTCTTTTTGCCCAAACATATAGGGAATTTCTGCCTTTTTGCCCCACAATTAGAAGAATTTCTGCAATTTTGCTCCAAAATACAGGGAATTTCTGCCTTTTTGCCCGAAAATAAGAAGAATGCATACCTTTTTGCCATAAAAAAGGGAAATTTCTTCATTTTTGCTCCAAAATAATGGGAATTTCTGCTTTTTTGCCTCTAAATAAGTGGAATTTCTGTCTTTTTCCCCCAAAACAAAGGGAATTTCTATCTATTTTGCCCCAAAATAAGGAAAATTTCTGACTTATTACCCTGAAATAAGTGAAATATCTGCAGTTTTGCCCCGAAATGAGGGAAATTTCTGCATTTTTGCCCCCAAATAAGGAAAATATCAGCCTTTTTACCTCAAAATAAGGGAAATTTCTGCATTTTTGTCCCAAAATATGAAAAATTTCTGCTTTTTTGCCTCAAAATAAGAACAAATTCTGCAATTTTGTACCAAAATAAAAGAAATTTCTGACTTTCTGCCCCAAAAAATAAAATTTCTGCTTTTTTTTCTGAAATAAGTGAAATTTCTGAAATTTTGACCCAAAATATGTGAAATTTCTGCAATTTTGCCCCAAAATAAGAAAAATTTCTGCAATTTTGCCCCAAAATAAGTGAAATTTTTTAGTTTTGCCCCAAAATAAGGAGAATTTCTGTTTTTGCCCCAACATATAGGGAATTTCTGCCTTTTTGCCCCACAATTAAGGGAATTTCTGCAATTTTGCTCCAAAATACGGGGAATTACTGCCTTTTTGCCAGAAAATAAGAAGAATGCATACCTTTTTGCCATAAAAATGGGTAATTTCTTCATTTTTGCTCCAAAATAAGAGACATTTCTGCTTTTTTGCCTCTAAATAAGTGGAATTTCTGTCTTTTTCCCTCAAAACAAAGGGAATTTCTGTCTTTTTTGCTCCAAAATAAAAAAAATTTCTGAATTATTACCCTGAAATAGGTGAAATTTCTACAATTTTGCCCCAAAATGAGGGAAATTTCTGCCTTTTTGCCCCCAAATAAGGAAAATATCAGCCTTTTTACCTGAAAATAAGGGAAATTTCTGCATTTTTGCCCCAAAATATGGGAAATATCTGCCCTTTTGCCCCACAATAAGAACAAATTCTGCAATTTTGTACCTAAATAAAAGAAATTTCTGACTTTTTGCCCCAAAAAAGAAAATTTCTGCTTTTTTTTCTGAAATAAGTGAAATTTCTGCAATTTTGCCATAAAATAAGTGAAATTTCTGAGTTTTGCCCCAAAATAAGGAGAATTTCTGTCTTTTTGCCCCAACATATAGGGAATTTCTGCCTTTTTGGCTCACAATTAGAAGGATTTCTGCAATTTTGGTCCAAAATACGGGGAATTTCTGTCTTTTTGCCCGAAAATAAGAAGAATGCATACCTTTTTGCCATAAAAAAGGGAAATTTCTTCATTTTTGCTTCAAAATAATGGGAATTTCTGCTTTTTTGCCTCTAAATAAGTGGAATTTCTGTCTTTTCCCCCAAAACATAGAAAATTTCTGTCTTTTTGCCCCAAAATAAAGATAATTTCTGACTTATTATTCTGAAATAAGTGAAATTTCTGCAATTATGCCCGAAAATAAGGGAAATTTCCGCCTTTTTGCCCCCAAATAAGGGGAATTTCAGCCTTTTTACCTCAAAATAAGGAGAATTTCTGCATTTTTGCCCCAAAATATGGGAAATGTCATCCTTTTTGCCCCAAAATAAGGAAAATTTCTGCAATTTTGTACAAAAATAAAAGAAATATCTGCCTTTTGCCCCAAAATTAGAAAATTTCTGCTTTTTTTTGGAAATAAGTGATATTTCTGTTATTTGCCCCAAAATAATTGAAATTTCTAAGTTTTGCCCCAAAATAAGGGAAATTTCTGCCTTTTTGCTACCAAATGATGGGAAGTTCAGCATTTTTACCTTAAAATAAGAGGAATTTCTGCATTTTTGCCCAAAAATATGGGAAATTTCTGCCTTTTTCCCAAAATACGAAAAATTTCTGCAATTTTGTACCAAAATAAAAGAAATTTCTGCCTTTTTGCCCCAAAATAAGAAAATTTCTGCTTTTTTTCTGAAATAAGTGAAATTTCTGCAATTTTGCCCCAAAATAAGTGAAATTTCTGAGTTTTGCCCTAAAATAAGGAGAATTTCTGTCTTTTTGCCCAAACATATAGGGAATTTCTGCCTTTTTGCCCCACAATTAGGAGAATTTCTGCAATTTTGCTCCAAAATACGGGGAATTTCTGCCTTTTTGCCCACAAATAAGGGGAATTTCAGCATTTTACCTCAAAATAAGAGGAATTTCTGCATGTTTGCCCCAAAATATGGGAAATTTCTGCCTTTTTGGCCCCAAATAAGAACAATTTCTGCAATTTTGTACCAAAATAAAAGAAATTTCTCACTTTTAGCCCCAAAAAATAAAATTTCTGCTTTTTTTTCTGAAATAAGTGAAATTTCTGCAATTTTGCCCCAAAATAAGAGAAATTTCTGCCTTTTTGCCCCCAAATTAAGGGAATTTCAGACTTTTTGCCTCAAAATAAGGGGAATTTCTGCATTTTTGCCACAAAATATTTGGATTTTTTTCTCTTTTGCCCCAAAATAAGGAAAACTTCTGCCTTTTTTCCTGAAATAAGTGAAATTTCTGCAATTTTGCCCCAAAATAAGTGAAATTTCTGCAATTTTGCCCCAAAATGAGGGAAATTTCTGCCTTTTTGTCCCAAATAAGGGGAATTTCAGCATTTTACCTCAAAATAAGGGGAATTTCTGCATTTTTGCCCTAAAATATGGGAAATTTCTGCCTTTTTGCCCCAAAATAAGAACATTTTCTGCAATTTTGTATCAAAATAAAAGAAATTTCTGACTTTTTGCCCCAAAAAAGAAAATTTCTGCTTTTTTTTCTGAAATAAGTGAAATTTCTGCAATTTTGCCCCAAAATAAGTGAAATTTCTGCAGTTTTGCCCCAAAATAAGGGAAATTCCTGGAATTTTGCCCCAAAATAAGTGGAATTTCTGAGTTATGCTCCAAAATAAGGAGAATTTCTGTCTTTTTGCCCAAAAATATAGAAGATTTCTGCCTTTTTGTCCCACAATTAGGGGAATTTCTGCAATTTTGCTCCAAAATACGGGGAATTTCTGCCTTTTTACCCGAAAACAAGAAGAATGCATACCTTTTTGCCATAAAAAAGGGAAATTTCTTCATTTTTGCTCCAAAATAAGCGGAATTTCTGCTTTTTTGCCTCTTAATAAGTGGAATTTCTGTCTTTTTCCCAAAATACAAATGGAATTTCTGTCTTTTTTGCCCCAAAATAAGGAAAATTTCTGACTTGTTACCCTGAAATAAGTGAAATTTCTGCAATTTTGCCCCAAAATAAGGTAAATTTCTGCCTTTTTTTCCCCAAAAAAGGGGAATTTAAGCCTTTTTACCTCAAAATAAGGGGAATTTCTGCATTTTTGCCACAAAATATTTGGAATTTCTGCCTTTTTGCTTCAAAATAAGGAAAACTTCTGCCTTTTTTCCTGAAATAAGTGAAATTTCTGCAATTTTGCTTCAAAATAAGTGAAATTTCTGCAATTTTGCCCCAAAATAAGTGAAATTTCTGCAGTTTTGCCCCAAAATAAGGGAAATTCCTAAAATTTTGCCCCAAAATAAGTGGAATTTCTGAGTTTTGCCCCAAAATAAGGAGAATTTCTGTGTTTTTGCCCCAACATATAGGGAATTTCTGCCTTTTTGTCCCATAATTAGGGGAATTTCTGCAATTTTGCTCCAAAATACGGGGATTTTCTCTTTTTGCCCGAAAACAAGAACAATGCATACCTTTTTGCCATAAAAAAGGGAAATTTCTTCATTTTTGCTTCAAAATAAGGGGAATTTCTGCTTTTTTGCCTCTTAATAAGTGGAATTTCTGTCTTTTTCCCCCAATACAAAGGGAATTTCTGTCTTTTTTGCCCCAAAATAAGGAAAATTTCTGACTTGTTACCCTGAAAGTAAGTGAAATTTCTGAAATTTTGCCCCAAAATAAGGGAAATTTCTGCTTTTTTTCCCCCAAATAAGGGGAATTTCAGCCTTTTGACCTCAAAATAAGGGGAATTTCTGCATTTTTGCCAAAAATATTTGGAATTTCTTCCTTTTTGCCCCAAAATAAGGAAAACTTCTGCCTTTTTTCCTGAAAAAAGTGAAATTTCTGCAATTTTGCTTCAAAATAAGTGAAATTTCTACAATTTTGCCACAAAATAAGGGAAATTTCTGGAATTTTGCCCCAAAATATTTGGAATTTCTGAGTTTTTTCCCAAAATAAAAAGAATTTCTGTCTTTTTGCCCCAACATATAGGGAATTTCTGCCTTTTTGCCCTACAATTAAAGGAATTTCTGGAATTTTGCTCCAAAATACGGGGAATTTCTGCCTTTTTGCCCCCAAATAAAGGGAATTTCAGCCTTTTTACCTCAAAATAAGGGGAATTTCTGCATTTTTGCCCCAAAATATAGAAAATTTCTGCCTAATGCACCAAAATAAGAACAATTTCTGCAATTTTGTACCAAAATAAAAGGAATTTCTGACTTTTTGCCCCAAAAAAGAAAATTTCTGCTTTTTTTAATTAAATAAGTGAAATTTCTGCAATTTTTCCCCAAAATAAGTGAAATTTCCTCAATTTTGCCGCAAAATAAGGGAAATTTCTGAAATTTTGCCCCAAAATAAGTCGAATTTCTGAGTTTTGCCCCAAAATAAGAAGAATTTCTGTCTTTTTGCCCTAACATATAGGAAATTTCTGCCTATTTGCCCCACAATTAGGGGAATTTCTGCAATTTTGCTTCAAAATTCAAAGAATTTCTGCCTTTTTGCCCGAAAATAAGAAGATGCATAACTTTTTGCCATAAAAAAGGGAAATTTTTTCATTTTTGCTCCAAAATAAGGGGAATTTCTGCTTTTTTGCCTCTAAATAAGTGAAATTTCTGTCTTTTTCCCCCAAAACATAGGGAATTTCTGCCTTTTTTGCCCCAAAATAAGGAAAATTTCTGACTTATTACAGTGAAATAAGTGAAATTTCTGCAATTTGCCTCAAAATAAGGGAAATTTCTCCCTTTTTGCCCCCAAATAAGAAGAATTTCAGAATTTTTACCTCAAAATAAGGGGAATTTTTGCCTTTTTGCCCCAAAATAAGAAAATTTCTAGTTTTTTCTGAAATAAGTGAAATTTCTGCAATTTTGCACCAAAATAAGGGAAATTTCTGAGTTTTGCCCCAAAATAAGGGGAATTTCTGCCTTTTTGCCCCCAAATAATGGGAATTTCAGCATTTTTACCTCAAAATAAAAGAAATTTCTGCATTTTTGCCCTAAAATATGGGAAATTTCTGCCTCTTGGCCCAAAATAAGAATAATTTTTGCAATTTTGTACCAAAATAAAAGAAATTTCTGCCTATTTGCCCCTAAATAAAAAAATATCTGCTTTTTTTTCTGAAATAAGTGAAATTTCTGCAATTTTGCCCCCAAAAAAATGAAATTTCTGAGTTTTGCTCCAGAAAAAGGAGAATTTCTGTCTTTTTGCCGCAACATATATGGAATTTCTGCCTTTTTGTCCCACAATTAGGGGAATTTTTGCAATTTTGCTTCAAAATACAGGAAATTTCTGCCTTTTTGCCCGAAAATAAGAAGAATGCATACCTTTTTGCCATAAAAAAGGGAAATTTGTTCATTTTTGCTTCAAAATAAGGTGAATTTCTGCTTTTTTGCCTCTAAATAAGTGGAATTTCTGTCTTTTCCCCCCAAAACAAAGGGAATTTCTGTATTTTTGCCCCAAAATAAGGAAAATTTCTGACCTATTACACTGAAATAAGTGAAATTTCTACAATTTTGCCCCAAAATAAGGGAAATTTCTGCCTTTTTGCCCCCAAATAAGGGGAATTTCAGCATTTTACTTCAAAATAAGGGGAATTTTTGCATTTTTGCCCCAAAATATGGGAAATTTCTGCCTTTTTGCCCCAAAATAAGAAAAATTTCTGCAATTTTGTACCAAAATAAAAGAAATTTCTTCCTTTTTGCCCCAAAATATGAAAATTTCTGCTTTTTTTCTTAAATAAGTGAAATTTCTGCAATTTTGCCACAAAATAAGTGAAATTTCTGAGTTTTGCCCCAAAATAAGGGGAATTTCTGCCTTTTTGCCCCCAAATAAGAGGAATTTCAGCATTTTTACCTCAAAATAAGGGGAATTTCTGCATTTTCCCCAAAATATGGGAAATTTCTGCCTTTTTGCCCAAAATAAGAAAAATTTCTGCAATTTTGTACCAAAATAAAAGAAATTTCTGACTTTTTGCCCCAAAAAAGAAAATTTCTGCTTTTTTTTTCTGAAATAAGTGAAATTTCTGCAATTTTGCCCCAAAATAAGTGAAATTTCTGCAGTTTTGCCCCAAAATAAGGGAAATTCCTGGAATTTTGCCCCAAAATAAGTGGAATTTCTGAGTTATGCTCCAAAATAAGGAGAATTTCTGTCTTTTTGCCCAAAAATATAGAAGATTTCTGCCTTTTTGTCCCACAATTAGGGGAATTTCTGCAATTTTGCTCCAAAATACGGGGAATTTCTGCCTTTTTACCCGAAAACAAGAAGAATGCATACCTTTTTGCCATAAAAAAGGGAAATTTCTTCATTTTTGCTCCAAAATAAGGGGAATTTCTGCTTTCTTGCCTCTAAATAAGTGGAATTTCTGTCTTTTTCCCCCAAAACAAAGGGAATTTCTGTCTATTTTGCCCCAAAATAAGGAAAATTTCTGACTTATTACCCTGAAATAAGTGAAATTTCTGCAATTTTGCCCCGAAATGAGGGAAATTTCTGCATTTTTGCCCCCAAATAAGGAAAATATCAGCCTTTTTACCTCAAAATAAGGGAAATTTCTGCATTTTTGTCCCAAAATATGAAAAATTTCTGCTTTTTTGCCTCAAAATAAGAACAAATTCTGCAATTTTGTACCAAAATAAAAGAAATTTCTGACTTTCTACCCCAAAAAAGAAAATTTCTGCTTTTTTTCTGAAATAAGTGAAATTTCTGAAATTTTGCCCCAAAATATGTGAAATTTCTGCAATTTTGCCCCAAAATAAGAAAAATTTCTGCAATTTTGCCCCAAAATAATTGAAATTTCTAAGTTTTGCCCCAAAATAAGAGAAATTTCTTCATTTTTGCCCCCAAATAAGGGGAAGTTCAGCATTTTTACCTTAAAATAAGGGGAATTTCTGCATTTTTGCCCCAAAATATGGGAAATTTCTGCCTTTTTCCCAAAATAAGAAAAATTTCTGCAATTTTGTACCAAAATAAAAGAAATTTCTGCCTTTTTGCCCCAAAATAAAAAAATTTCTCCTTTTTTTCTGAAATAAGTGAAATTTCTGCAATTTTTCCCCAAAATAAGTGAAATTTCTGAGTTTTGCCACAAAATAAGGAGAATTTCTGTCTTTTTGCCCAAACATATAGGGAATTTCTGCCTTTTTGCCCCACAATTAGAAGAATTTCTGCAATTTTGCTCCAAAATACGGGGAATTTCTGCCTTTTTGCCCGAAAATAAGAAGAATGCATACCTTTTTGCCATAAAAAAGGGAAATTTCTTCATTTTTGCTCCAAAATAAGGGGAATTTCTGCTTTTTTGCCTCTAAATAAGTGGAATTTCTGTCTTTTTCCCCCAAAACAAAGGGAATTTCTGTCTATTTTGCCCCAAAATAAGGAAAATTTCTGACTTATTACCCTGAAATAAGTGAAATTTCTGCAATTTTGCCCCGAAATGAGGGAAATTTCTGCATTTTTGCCCCCAAATAAGGAAAATATCAGCCTTTTTACCTCAAAATAAGGGAAATTTCTGCATTTTTGTCCCAAAATATGAAAAATTTCTGCTTTTTTGCCTCAAAATAAGAACAAATTCTGCAATTTTGTACCAAAAGAAATTTCTGACTTTCTGCCCCAAAAAAGAAAATTTCTGCTTTTTTTCTGAAATAAGTGAAATTTCTGAAATTTTGCCCCAAAATATGTGAAATTTCTGCAATTTTGCCCCAAAATAAGAAAAATTTCTGCAATTTTGCCCCAAAATAATTGAAATTTCTAAGTTTTGCCCCAAAATAAGAGAAAGTTCTTCATTTTTGCCCCCAAATAAGGGGAAGTTCAGCATTTTTACCTTAAAATAAGGGGAATTTCTGCATTTTTGCCCCAAAATATGGGAAATTTCTGCCTTTTTCCCAAAATAAGAAAAATTTCTGCAATTTTGTACCAAAATAAAAGAAATTTCTGCCTTTTTGCCCCAAAATAAAAAAATTTCTTCTTTTTTTCTGAAATAAGTGAAATTTCTGCAATTTTTCCCCAAAATAAGTGAAATTTCTGAGTTTTGCCACAAAATAAGGAGAATTTCTGTCTTTTTGCCAAAACATATAGGGAATTTCTGCCTTTTTGCCCCACAATTAGAAGAATTTCTGCAATTTTGCTCCAAAATACGGGGAATTTCTGCCTTTTTGCCCGAAAATAAGAAGAATGCATACCTTTTTGCCATAAAAAAGGGAAATTTCTTCATTTTTGCTCCAAAATAAGGGGAATTTCTGCTTTTTTGCCTCTAAATAAGTGGAATTTCTGTCTTTTTCCCCCAAAACAAAGGGAATTTCTGTCTATTTTGCCCCAAAATAAGGAAAATTTCTGACTTATTACCCTGAAATAAGTGAAATTTCTGCAATTTTGCCCCGAAATGAGGGAAATTTCTGCATTTTTGCCCCCAAATAAGGAAAATATCAGCCTTTTTACCTCAAAATAAGGGAAATTTCTGCATTTTTGTCCCAAAATATGAAAAATTTCTGCTTTTTTGCCTCAAAATAAGAACAAATTCTGCAATTTTGTACAAAAATAAAAGAAATTTCTGACTTTCTGCCCCAAAAAAGAAAATTTCTGCTTTTTTTCTGAAATAAGTGAAATTTCTGAAATTTTGCCCCAAAATATGTGAAATTTCTTCAATTTTGCCCCAAAATAAGAAAAATTTCTGCAATTTTGCCCCAAAATAATTGAAATTTCTAAGTTTTGCCCCAAAATAAGAGAAATTTCTTCATTTTTGCCCCCAAATAAGGGGAAGTTCAGCATTTTTACCTTAAAATAAGGGGAATTTCTGCATTTTTGTCCCAAATTTTGGGAAATTTCTGCCTTTTTCCCAAAATAAGAAAAATTTCTGCAATTTTTACCAAAATAAAAGAAATTTCTGCCTTTTTGCCCCAAAATAAAAAAATTTCTCCTTTTTTTCTGAAATAAGTGAAATTTCTGCAATTTTTCCCCAAAATAAGTGAAATTTCTGAGTTTTGCCACAAAATAAGGAGAATTTTTGTCTTTTTGCCCAAACATATAGGGAATTTCTGCCTTTTTGTCCCACAATTAGAAGAATTTCTGCAATTTTGCTCCAAAATACGGGGAATTTCTGCCTTTTTGCCCGAAAATAAGAAGAATGCATACCTTTTTGCCATAAAAAAGGGAAATTTCTTCATTTTTGCTCCAAAATAAGGGGAATTTCTGCTTTTTTGCCTCTAAATAAGTGGAATTTCTGTCTTTTTCCCCCAAAACAAAGGGAATTTCTGTCTATTTTGCCCCAAAATAAGGAAAATTTCTGACTTATTACCCTGAAATAAGTGAAATTTCTGCAATTTTGCCCCGAAATGAGGGAAATTTCTGCATTTTTGCCCCCAAATAAGGAAAATATCAGCCTTTTTACCTCAAAATAAGGGAAATTTCTGCATTTTTGTCCCAAAATATGAAAAATTTCTGCTTTTTTGCCTCAAAATAAGAACAAATTCTGCAATTTTGTACCAAAATAAAAGAAATTTCTGACTTTCTGCCCCAAAAAATAAAATTTCTGCTTTTTTTTCTGAAATAAGTGAAATTTCTGCAATTTTGCCCCAAAATAAGAGAAATTTCTGCCTTTTTGCCCCCAAATTAAGGGAATTTCAGACTTTTTGCCTCAAAATAAGGGGAATTTCTGCATTTTTGCCACAAAATATTTGGAATTTTTTCTCTTTTGCCCCAAAATAAGGAAAACTTCTGCCTTTTTTCCTGAAATAAGTGAAATTTCTGCAATTTTGCCCCAAAATAAGTGAAATTTCTGCAATTTTGCCCCAAAATGAGGGAAATTTCTGCCTTTTTGTCCCAAATAAGGGGAATTTCAGCATTTTACCTCAAAATAAGGGGAATTTCTGCATTTTTGCCCTAAAATATGGGAAATTTCTGCCTTTTTGCCCCAAAATAAGAACATTTTCTGCAATTTTGTATCAAAATAAAAGAAATTTCTGACTTTTTGCCCCAAAAAAGAAAATTTCTGCTTTTTTTTTCTGAAATAAGTGAAATTCCTTCAATTTTGCCCCAAAATAAGTGAAATTTCTGCAGTTTTGCCCCAAAATAAGGGAAATTCCTGGAATTTTGCCCCAAAATAAGTGGAATTTCTGAGTTATGCTCCAAAATAAGGAGAATTTCTGTCTTTTTGCCCAAAAATATAGAAAATTTCTGCCTTTTTGTCCCACAATTAGGGGAATTTCTGCAATTTTGCTCCAAAATACGGGGAATTTCTGCCTTTTTACCCGAAAACAAGAAGAATGCATACCTTTTTGCCATAAAAAAGGGAAATTTCTTCATTTTTGCTCCAAAATAAGGGAAATTTCTGCTTTTTTGCCTCTTAATAAGTGGAATTTCTGTCTTTTTCCCAAAATACAAATGGAATTTCTGTCTTTTTTGCCCCAAAATAAGGAAAATTTCTGACTTGTTACCCTGAAATAAGTGAAATTTCTGCAATTTTGCCCCAAAATAAGGAAAATTTCTGCCTTTTTTTCCCCAAATAAGGGGAATTTAAGCCTTTTTACCTCAAAATAAGGGGAATTTCTGCATTTTTGCCACAAAATATTTGGAATTTCTGCCTTTTTGCTTCAAAATAAGGAAAACTTCTGCCTTTTTTCCTGAAATAAGTGAAATTTCTGCAATTTTGCTTCAAAATAAGTGAAATTTCTGAAATTTTGCCCCAAAATATGTGAAATTTCTTCAATTTTGCCCCAAAATAAGAAAAATTTCTGCAATTTTGCCCCAAAATAATTGAAATTTCTAAGTTTTGCCCCAAAATAAGAGAAATTTCTTCATTTTTGCCCCCAAATAAGGGGAAGTTCAGCATTTTTACCTTAAAATAAGGGGAATTTCTGCATTTTTGTCCCAAATTTTGGGAAATTTCTGCCTTTTTCCCAAAATAAGAAAAATTTCTGCAATTTTTACCAAAATAAAAGAAATTTCTGCCTTTTTGCCCCAAAATAAAAAAATTTCTCCTTTTTTTCTGAAATAAGTGAAATTTCTGCAATTTTTCCCCAAAATAAGTGAAATTTCTGAGTTTTGCCACAAAATAAGGAGAATTTTTGTCTTTTTGCCCAAACATATAGGGAATTTCTGCCTTTTTGTCCCACAATTAGAAGAATTTCTGCAATTTTGCTCCAAAATACGGGGAATTTCTGCCTTTTTGCCCGAAAATAAGAAGAATGCATACCTTTTTGCCATAAAAAAGGGAAATTTCTTCATTTTTGCTCCAAAATAAGGGGAATTTCTGCTTTTTTGCCTCTAAATAAGTGGAATTTCTGTCTTTTTCCCCCAAAACAAAGGGAATTTCTGTCTATTTTGCCCCAAAATAAGGAAAATTTCTGACTTATTACCCTGAAATAAGTGAAATTTCTGCAATTTTGCCCCGAAATGAGGGAAATTTCTGCATTTTTGCCCCCAAATAAGGAAAATATCAGCCTTTTTACCTCAAAATAAGGGAAATTTCTGCATTTTTGTCCCAAAATATGAAAAATTTCTGCTTTTTTGCCTCAAAATAAGAACAAATTCTGCAATTTTGTACCAAAATAAAAGAAATTTCTGACTTTCTGCCCCAAAAAATAAAATTTCTGCTTTTTTTTCTGAAATAAGTGAAATTTCTGCAATTTTGCCCCAAAATAAGAGAAATTTCTGCCTTTTTGCCCCCAAATTAAGGGAATTTCAGACTTTTTGCCTCAAAATAAGGGGAATTTCTGCATTTTTGCCACAAAATATTTGGAATTTTTTCTCTTTTGCCCCAAAATAAGGAAAACTTCTGCCTTTTTTCCTGAAATAAGTGAAATTTCTGCAATTTTGCCCCAAAATAAGTGAAATTTCTGCAATTTTGCCCCAAAATGAGGGAAATTTCTGCCTTTTTGTCCCAAATAAGGGGAATTTCAGCATTTTACCTCAAAATAAGGGGAATTTCTGCATTTTTGCCCTAAAATATGGGAAATTTCTGCCTTTTTGCCCCAAAATAAGAACATTTTCTGCAATTTTGTATCAAAATAAAAGAAATTTCTGACTTTTTGCCCCAAAAAAGAAAATTTCTGCTTTTTTTTTCTGAAATAAGTGAAATTCCTTCAATTTTGCCCCAAAATAAGTGAAATTTCTGCAGTTTTGCCCCAAAATAAGGGAAATTCCTGGAATTTTGCCCCAAAATAAGTGGAATTTCTGAGTTATGCTCCAAAATAAGGAGAATTTCTGTCTTTTTGCCCAAAAATATAGAAAATTTCTGCCTTTTTGTCCCACAATTAGGGGAATTTCTGCAATTTTGCTCCAAAATACGGGGAATTTCTGCCTTTTTACCCGAAAACAAGAAGAATGCATACCTTTTTGCCATAAAAAAGGGAAATTTCTTCATTTTTGCTCCAAAATAAGGGGAATTTCTGCTTTTTTGCCTCTTAATAAGTGGAATTTCTGTCTTTTTCCCAAAATACAAATGGAATTTCTGTCTTTTTTGCCCCAAAATAAGGAAAATTTCTGACTTGTTACCCTGAAATAAGTGAAATTTCTGCAATTTTGCCCCAAAATAAGGAAAATTTCTGCCTTTTTTTCCCCAAATAAGGGGAATTTAAGCCTTTTTACCTCAAAATAAGGGGAATTTCTGCATTTTTGCCACAAAATATTTGGAATTTCTGCCTTTTTGCTTCAAAATAAGGAAAACTTCTGCCTTTTTTCCTGAAATAAGTGAAATTTCTGCAATTTTGCTTCAAAATAAGTGAAATTTCTGCAATTTTGCCCCAAAATAAGTGAAATTTCTGCAGTTTTGCCCCAAAATAAGGGAAATTCCTGGAATTTTGCCCCAAAATAAGTGGAATTTCTGAGTTATGCTCCAAAATAAGGAGAATTTCTGTCTTTTTGCCCAAAAATATAGAAAATTTCTGCCTTTTTGTCCCACAATTAGGGGAATTTCTGCAATTTTGCTCCAAAATACGGGGAATTTCTGCCTTTTTACCCGAAAACAAGAAGAATGCATACCTTTTTGCCATAAAAAAGGGAAATTTCTTCATTTTTGCTCCAAAATAAGGGGAATTTCTGCTTTCTTGCCTCTAAATAAGTGGAATTTCTGTCTTTTTCCCCCAAAACAAAGGGAATTTCTGTCTATTTTGCCCCAAAATAAGGAAAATTTCTGACTTATTACCCTGAAATAAGTGAAATTTCTGCAATTTTGCCCCGAAATGAGGGAAATTTCTGCATTTTTGCCCCCAAATAAGGAAAATATCAGCCTTTTTACCTCAAAATAAGGGAAATTTCTGCATTTTTGTCCCAAAATATGAAAAATTTCTGCTTTTTTGCCTCAAAATAAGAACAAATTCTGCAATTTTGTACCAAAATAAAAGAAATTTCTGACTTTCTACCCCAAAAAAGAAAATTTCTGCTTTTTTTCTGAAATAAGTGAAATTTCTGAAATTTTGCCCCAAAATATGTGAAATTTCTGCAATTTTGCCCCAAAATAAGAAAAATTTCTGCAATTTTGCCCCAAAATAATTGAAATTTCTAAGTTTTGCCCCAAAATAAGAGAAATTTCTTCATTTTTGCCCCCAAATAAGGGGAAGTTCAGCATTTTTACCTTAAAATAAGGGGAATTTCTGCATTTTTGCCCCAAAATATGGGAAATTTCTGCCTTTTTCCCAAAATAAGAAAAATTTCTGCAATTTTGTACCAAAATAAAAGAAATTTCTGCCTTTTTGCCCCAAAATAAAAAAATTTCTCCTTTTTTTCTGAAATAAGTGAAATTTCTGCAATTTTTCCCCCAAATAAGTGAAATTTCTGAGTTTTGCCACAAAATAAGGAGAATTTCTGTCTTTTTGCCCAAACATATAGGGAATTTCTGCCTTTTTGCCCCACAATTAGAAGAATTTCTGCAATTTTGCTCCAAAATACGGGGAATTTCTGCCTTTTTGCCCGAAAATAAGAAGAATGCATACCTTTTTGCCATAAAAAAGGGAAATTTCTTCATTTTTGCTCCAAAATAAGGGGAATTTCTGCTTTTTTGCCTCTAAATAAGTGGAATTTCTGTCTTTTTCCCCCAAAACAAAGGGAATTTCTGTCTATTTTGCCCCAAAATAAGGAAAATTTCTGACTTATTACCCTGAAATAAGTGAAATTTCTGCAATTTTGCCCCGAAATGAGGGAAATTTCTGCATTTTTGCCCCCAAATAAGGAAAATATCAGCATTTTTACCTCAAAATAAGGGAAATTTCTGCATTTTTGTCCCAAAATATGAAAAATTTCTGCTTTTTTGCCTCAAAATAAGAACAAATTCTGCAATTTTGTACCAAAATAAAAGAAATTTCTGACTTTCTGCCCCAAAAAAGAAAATTTCTGCTTTTTTTCTGAAATAAGTGAAATTTCTGAAATTTTGCCCCAAAATATGTGAAATTTCTGCAATTTTGCCCCAAAATAAGAAAAATTTCTGCAATTTTGCCCCAAAATAATTGAAATTTCTAAGTTTTGCCCCAAAATAAGAGAAATTTCTTCATTTTTGCCCCCAAATAAGGGGAAGTTCAGCATTTTTACCTTAAAATAAGGGGAATTTCTGCATTTTTGCCCCAAAATATGGGAAATTTCTGCCTTTTTCCCAAAATAAGAAAAATTTCTGCAATTTTGTACCAAAATAAAAGAAATTTCTGCCTTTTTGCCCCAAAATAAAAAAATTTCTTCTTTTTTTCTGAAATAAGTGAAATTTCTGCAATTTTCCCCCAAAATAAGTGAAATTTCTGAGTTTTGCCACAAAATAAGGAGAATTTCTGTCTTTTTGCCAAAACATATAGGGAATTTCTGCCTTTTTGCCCCACAATTAGAAGAATTTCTGCAATTTTGCTCCAAAATACGGGGAATTTCTGCCTTTTTGCCCGAAAATAAGAAGAATGCATACCTTTTTGCCATAAAAAAGGGAAATTTCTTCATTTTTGCTCCAAAATAAGGGGAATTTCTGCTTTTTTGCCTCTAAATAAGTGGAATTTCTGTCTTTTTCCCCCAAAACAAAGGGAATTTCTGTCTATTTTGCCCCAAAATAAGGAAACTTTCTGACTTATTACCCTGAAATAAGTGAAATTTCTGCAATTTTGCCCCGAAATGAGGGAAATTTCTGCATTTTTGCCCCCAAATAAGGAAAATATCAGCCTTTTTACCTCAAAATAAGGGAAATTTCTGCATTTTTGTCCCAAAATAGGAAAAATTTCTGCTTTTTTGCCTCAAAATAAGAACAAATTCTGCAATTTTGTACAAAAATAAAAGAAATTTCTGACTTTCTGCCCCAAAAAAGAAAATTTCTGCTTTTTTTCTGAAATAAGTGAAATTTCTGAAATTTTGCCCCAAAATATGTGAAATTTCTGCAATTTTGCCCCAAAATAAGAAAAATTTCTGCAATTTTGCCCCAAAATAATTGAAATTTCTAAGTTTTGCCCCAAAATAAGAGAAATTTCTTCATTTTTGCCCCCAAATAAGGGGAAGTTCAGCATTTTTACCTTAAAATAAGGGGAATTTCTGCATTTTTGTCCCAAATTTTGGGAAATTTCTGCCTTTTTCCCAAAATAAGAAAAATTTCTGCAATTTTTACCAAAATAAAAGAAATTTCTGCCTTTTTGCCCCAAAATAAAAAAATTTCTCCTTTTTTTCTGAAATAAGTGAAATTTCTGCAATTTTTCCCCAAAATAAGTGAAATTTCTGAGTTTTGCCACAAAATAAGGAGAATTTTTGTCTTTTTGCCCAAACATATAGGGAATTTCTGCCTTTTTGTCCCACAATTAGAAGAATTTCTGCAATTTTGCTCCAAAATACGGGGAATTTCTGCCTTTTTGCCCGAAAATAAGAAGAATGCATACCTTTTTGCCATAAAAAAGGGAAATTTCTTCATTTTTGCTCCAAAATAAGGGGAATTTCTGCTTTTTTGCCTCTAAATAAGTGGAATTTCTGTCTTTTTCCCCCAAAACAAAGGGAATTTCTGTCTATTTTGCCCCAAAATAAGGAAAATTTCTGACTTATTACCCTGAAATAAGTGAAATTTCTGCAATTTTGCCCCGAAATGAGGGAAATTTCTGCATTTTTGCCCCCAAATAAGGAAAATATCAGCCTTTTTACCTCAAAATAAGGGAAATTTCTGCATTTTTGTCCCAAAATATGAAAAATTTCTGCTTTTTTGCCTCAAAATAAGAACAAATTCTGCAATTTTGTACCAAAATAAAAGAAATTTCTGACTTTCTGCCCCAAAAAATAAAATTTCTGCTTTTTTTTCTGAAATAAGTGAAATTTCTGCAATTTTGCCCCAAAATAAGAGAAATTTCTGCCTTTTTGCCCCCAAATTAAGGGAATTTCAGACTTTTTGCCTCAAAATAAGGGGAATTTCTGCATTTTTGCCACAAAATATTTGGAATTTTTTCTCTTTTGCCCCAAAATAAGGAAAACTTCTGCCTTTTTTCCTGAAATAAGTGAAATTTCTGCAATTTTGCCCCAAAATAAGTGAAATTTCTGCAATTTTGCCCCAAAATGAGGGAAATTTCTGCCTTTTTGTCCCAAATAAGGGGAATTTCAGCATTTTACCTCAAAATAAGGGGAATTTCTGCATTTTTGCCCTAAAATATGGGAAATTTCTGCCTTTTTGCCCCAAAATAAGAACATTTTCTGCAATTTTGTATCAAAATAAAAGAAATTTCTGACTTTTTGCCCCAAAAAAGAAAATTTCTGCTTTTTTTTTCTGAAATAAGTGAAATTCCTTCAATTTTGCCCCAAAATAAGTGAAATTTCTGCAGTTTTGCCCCAAAATAAGGGAAATTCCTGGAATTTTGCCCCAAAATAAGTGGAATTTCTGAGTTATGCTCCAAAATAAGGAGAATTTCTGTCTTTTTGCCCAAAAATATAGAAAATTTCTGCCTTTTTGTCCCACAATTAGGGGAATTTCTGCAATTTTGCTCCAAAATACGGGGAATTTCTGCCTTTTTACCCGAAAACAAGAAGAATGCATACCTTTTTGCCATAAAAAAGGGAAATTTCTTCATTTTTGCTCCAAAATAAGGGGAATTTCTGCTTTTTTGCCTCTTAATAAGTGGAATTTCTGTCTTTTTCCCAAAATACAAATGGAATTTCTGTCTTTTTTGCCCCAAAATAAGGAAAATTTCTGACTTGTTACCCTGAAATAAGTGAAATTTCTGCAATTTTGCCCCAAAATAAGGAAAATTTCTGCCTTTTTTTCCCCAAATAAGGGGAATTTAAGCCTTTTTACCTCAAAATAAGGGGAATTTCTGCATTTTTGCCACAAAATATTTGGAATTTCTGCCTTTTTGCTTCAAAATAAGGAAAACTTCTGCCTTTTTTCCTGAAATAAGTGAAATTTCTGCAATTTTGCTTCAAAATAAGTGAAATTTCTGCAATTTTGCCCCAAAATAAGTGAAATTTCTGCAGTTTTGCCCCAAAATAAGGGAAATTCCTGGAATTTTGCCCCAAAATAAGTGGAATTTCTGAGTTATGCTCCAAAATAAGGAGAATTTCTGTCTTTTTGCCCAAAAATATAGAAAATTTCTGCCTTTTTGTCCCACAATTAGGGGAATTTCTGCAATTTTGCTCCAAAATACGGGGAATTTCTGCCTTTTTACCCGAAAACAAGAAGAATGCATACCTTTTTGCCATAAAAAAGGGAAATTTCTTCATTTTTGCTCCAAAATAAGGGGAATTTCTGCTTTTTTGCCTCTTAATAAGTGGAATTTCTGTCTTTTTCCCAAAATACAAATGGAATTTCTGTCTTTTTTGCCCCAAAATAAGGAAAATTTCTGACTTGTTACCCTGAAATAAGTGAAATTTCTGCAATTTTGCCCCAAAATAAGGAAAATTTCTGCCTTTTTTTCCCCAAATAAGGGGAATTTAAGCCTTTTTACCTCAAAATAAGGGGAATTTCTGCATTTTTGCCACAAAATATTTGGAATTTCTGCCTTTTTGCTTCAAAATAAGGAAAACTTCTGCCTTTTTTCCTGAAATAAGTGAAATTTCTGCAATTTTGCTTCAAAATAAGTGAAATTTCTGCAATTTTGCCCCAAAATAAGTGAAATTTCTGCAGTTTTGCCCCAAAATAAGGGAAATTCCTGGAATTTTGCCCCAAAATAAGTGGAATTTCTGAGTTATGCTCCAAAATAAGGAGAATTTCTGTCTTTTTGCCCAAAAATATAGAAAATTTCTGCCTTTTTGTCCCACAATTAGGGGAATTTCTGCAATTTTGCTCCAAAATACGGGGAATTTCTGCCTTTTTACCCGAAAACAAGAAGAATGCATACCTTTTTGCCATAAAAAAGGGAAATTTCTTCATTTTTGCTCCAAAATAAGGGGAATTTCTGCTTTTTTGCCTCTTAATAAGTGGAATTTCTGTCTTTTTCCCAAAATACAAATGGAATTTCTGTCTTTTTTGCCCCAAAATAAGGAAAATTTCTGACTTGTTACCCTGAAATAAGTGAAATTTCTGCAATTTTGCCCCAAAATAAGGAAAATTTCTGCCTTTTTTTCCCCAAATAAGGGGAATTTAAGCCTTTTTACCTCAAAATAAGGGGAATTTCTGCATTTTTGCCACAAAATATTTGGAATTTCTGCCTTTTTGCTTCAAAATAAGGAAAACTTCTGCCTTTTTTCCTGAAATAAGTGAAATTTCTGCAATTTTGCTTCAAAATAAGTGAAATTTCTGCAATTTTGCCCCAAAATAAGTGAAATTTCTGCAGTTTTGCCCCAAAATAAGGGAAATTCCTAAAATTTTGCCCCAAAATAAGTGGAATTTCTGAGTTTTGCCCCAAAATAAGGAGAATTTCTGTGTTTTTGCCCCAACATATAGGGAATTTCTGCCTTTTTGTCCCATAATTAGGGGAATTTCTGCAATTTTGCTCCAAAATACGGGGATTTTCTCTTTTTGCCCGAAAACAAGAACAATGCATACCTTTTTGCCATAAAAAAGGGAAATTTCTTCATTTTTGCTTCAAAATAAGGGGAATTTCTGCTTTTTTGCCTCTTAATAAGTGGAATTTCTGTCTTTTTCCCCCAATACAAAGGGAATTTCTGTCTTTTTTGCCCCAAAATAAGGAAAATTTCTGACTTGTTACCCTGAAAGTAAGTGAAATTTCTGAAATTTTGCCCCAAAATAAGGGAAATTTCTGCCTTTTTTCTCCCAAATAAGGGGAATTTCAGCCTTTTGACCTCAAAATAAGGGGAATTTCTGCATTTTTGCCACAAAATATTTGGAATTTCTTCCTTTTTGCCCCAAAATAAGGAAAACTTCTGCCTTTTTTCCTGAAAAAAGTGAAATTTCTGCAATTTTGCTTCAAAATAAGTGAAATTTCTACAATTTTGCCACAAAATAAGGGAAATTTCTGGAATTTTGCCCCAAAATATTTGGAATTTCTGAGTTTTTTCCCAAAATAAAAAGAATTTCTGTCTTTTTGCCCCAACATATAGGGAATTTCTGCCTTTTTGCCCTACAATTAAAGGAATTTCTGGAATTTTGCTCCAAAATACGGGGAATTTCTGCCTTTTTGCCCCCAAATAAAGGGAATTTCAGCCTTTTTACCTCAAAATAAGGGGAATTTCTGCATTTTTGCCCCAAAATATAGAAAATTTCTGCCTAATGCACCAAAATAAGAACAATTTCTGCAATTTTGTACCAAAATAAAAGGAATTTCTGACTTTTTGCCCCAAAAAAGAAAATTTCTGCTTTTTTTAATTAAATAAGTGAAATTTCTGCAATTTTTCCCCAAAATAAGTGAAATTTCCTCAATTTTGCCGCAAAATAAGGGAAATTTCTGAAATTTTGCCCCAAAATAAGTCGAATTTCTGAGTTTTGCCCCAAAATAAGAAGAATTTCTGTCTTTTTGCCCTAACATATAGGAAATTTCTGCCTATTTGCCCCACAATTAGGGGAATTTCTGCAATTTTGCTTCAAAATTCAAAGAATTTCTGCCTTTTTGCCCGAAAATAAGAAGATGCATAACTTTTTGCCATAAAAAAGGGAAATTTTTTCATTTTTGCTCCAAAATAAGGGGAATTTCTGCTTTTTTGCCTCTAAATAAGTGAAATTTCTGTCTTTTTCCCCCAAAACATAGGGAATTTCTGCCTTTTTTGCCCCAAAATAAGGAAAATTTCTGACTTATTACAGTGAAATAAGTGAAATTTCTGCAATTTGCCTCAAAATAAGGGAAATTTCTCCCTTTTTGCCCCCAAATAAGAAGAATTTCAGAATTTTTACCTCAAAATAAGGGGAATTTTTGCCTTTTTGCCCCAAAATAAGAAAATTTCTAGTTTTTTCTGAAATAAGTGAAATTTCTGCAATTTTGCACCAAAATAAGGGAAATTTCTGAGTTTTGCCCCAAAATAAGGGGAATTTCTGCCTTTTTGCCCCCAAATAATGGGAATTTCAGCATTTTTACCTCAAAATAAAAGAAATTTCTGCATTTTTGCCCTAAAATATGGGAAATTTCTGCCTCTTGGCCCAAAATAAGAATAATTTTTGCAATTTTGTACCAAAATAAAAGAAATTTCTGCCTATTTGCCCCTAAATAAAAAAATATCTGCTTTTTTTTCTGAAATAAGTGAAATTTCTGCAATTTTGCCCCCAAAAAAATGAAATTTCTGAGTTTTGCTCCAGAAAAAGGAGAATTTCTGTCTTTTTGCCGCAACATATATGGAATTTCTGCCTTTTTGTCCCACAATTAGGGGAATTTTTGCAATTTTGCTTCAAAATACAGGAAATTTCTGCCTTTTTGCCCGAAAATAAGAAGAATGCATACCTTTTTGCCATAAAAAAGGGAAATTTGTTCATTTTTGCTTCAAAATAAGGTGAATTTCTGCTTTTTTGCCTCTAAATAAGTGGAATTTCTGTCTTTTCCCCCCAAAACAAAGGGAATTTCTGTATTTTTGCCCCAAAATAAGGAAAATTTCTGACCTATTACACTGAAATAAGTGAAATTTCTACAATTTTGCCCCAAAATAAGGGAAATTTCTGCCTTTTTGCCCCCAAATAAGGGGAATTTCAGCATTTTACTTCAAAATAAGGGGAATTTTTGCATTTTTGCCCCAAAATATGGGAAATTTCTGCCTTTTTGCCCCAAAATAAGAAAAATTTCTGCAATTTTGTACCAAAATAAAAGAAATTTCTTCCTTTTTGCCCCAAAATATGAAAATTTCTGCTTTTTTTCTTAAATAAGTGAAATTTCTGCAATTTTGCCACAAAATAAGTGAAATTTCTGAGTTTTGCCCCAAAATAAGGGGAATTTCTGCCTTTTTGCCCCCAAATAAGAGGAATTTCAGCATTTTTACCTCAAAATAAGGGGAATTTCTGCATTTTCCCCAAAATATGGGAAATTTCTGCCTTTTTGCCCAAAATAAGAAAAATTTCTGCAATTTTGTACCAAAATAAAAGAAATTTCTGACTTTTTGCCCCAAAAAAGAAAATTTCTGCTTTTTTTTTCTGAAATAAGTGAAATTTCTGCAATTTTGCCCCAAAATAAGTGAAATTTCTGCAGTTTTGCCCCAAAATAAGGGAAATTCCTGGAATTTTGCCCCAAAATAAGTGGAATTTCTGAGTTATGCTCCAAAATAAGGAGAATTTCTGTCTTTTTGCCCAAAAATATAGAAGATTTCTGCCTTTTTGTCCCACAATTAGGGGAATTTCTGCAATTTTGCTCCAAAATACGGGGAATTTCTGCCTTTTTACCCGAAAACAAGAAGAATGCATACCTTTTTGCCATAAAAAAGGGAAATTTCTTCATTTTTGCTCCAAAATAAGGGGAATTTCTGCTTTCTTGCCTCTAAATAAGTGGAATTTCTGTCTTTTTCCCCCAAAACAAAGGGAATTTCTGTCTATTTTGCCCCAAAATAAGGAAAATTTCTGACTTATTACCCTGAAATAAGTGAAATTTCTGCAATTTTGCCCCGAAATGAGGGAAATTTCTGCATTTTTGCCCCCAAATAAGGAAAATATCAGCCTTTTTACCTCAAAATAAGGGAAATTTCTGCATTTTTGTCCCAAAATATGAAAAATTTCTGCTTTTTTGCCTCAAAATAAGAACAAATTCTGCAATTTTGTACCAAAATAAAAGAAATTTCTGACTTTCTACCCCAAAAAAGAAAATTTCTGCTTTTTTTCTGAAATAAGTGAAATTTCTGAAATTTTGCCCCAAAATATGTGAAATTTCTGCAATTTTGCCCCAAAATAAGAAAAATTTCTGCAATTTTGCCCCAAAATAATTGAAATTTCTAAGTTTTGCCCCAAAATAAGAGAAATTTCTTCATTTTTGCCCCCAAATAAGGGGAAGTTCAGCATTTTTACCTTAAAATAAGGGGAATTTCTGCATTTTTGCCCCAAAATATGGGAAATTTCTGCCTTTTTCCCAAAATAAGAAAAATTTCTGCAATTTTGTACCAAAATAAAAGAAATTTCTGCCTTTTTGCCCCAAAATAAAAAAATTTCTTCTTTTTTTCTGAAATAAGTGAAATTTCTGCAATTTTCCCCCAAAATAAGTGAAATTTCTGAGTTTTGCCACAAAATAAGGAGAATTTCTGTCTTTTTGCCAAAACATATAGGGAATTTCTGCCTTTTTGCCCCACAATTAGAAGAATTTCTGCAATTTTGCTCCAAAATACGGGGAATTTCTGCCTTTTTGCCCGAAAATAAGAAGAATGCATACCTTTTTGCCATAAAAAAGGGAAATTTCTTCATTTTTGCTCCAAAATAAGGGGAATTTCTGCTTTTTTGCCTCTAAATAAGTGGAATTTCTGTCTTTTTCCCCCAAAACAAAGGGAATTTCTGTCTATTTTGCCCCAAAATAAGGAAACTTTCTGACTTATTACCCTGAAATAAGTGAAATTTCTGCAATTTTGCCCCGAAATGAGGGAAATTTCTGCATTTTTGCCCCCAAATAAGGAAAATATCAGCCTTTTTACCTCAAAATAAGGGAAATTTCTGCATTTTTGTCCCAAAATAGGAAAAATTTCTGCTTTTTTGCCTCAAAATAAGAACAAATTCTGCAATTTTGTACAAAAATAAAAGAAATTTCTGACTTTCTGCCCCAAAAAAGAAAATTTCTGCTTTTTTTCTGAAATAAGTGAAATTTCTGAAATTTTGCCCCAAAATATGTGAAATTTCTGCAATTTTGCCCCAAAATAAGAAAAATTTCTGCAATTTTGCCCCAAAATAATTGAAATTTCTAAGTTTTGCCCCAAAATAAGAGAAATTTCTTCATTTTTGCCCCCAAATAAGGGGAAGTTCAGCATTTTTACCTTAAAATAAGGGGAATTTCTGCATTTTTGTCCCAAATTTTGGGAAATTTCTGCCTTTTTCCCAAAATAAGAAAAATTTCTGCAATTTTTACCAAAATAAAAGAAATTTCTGCCTTTTTGCCCCAAAATAAAAAAATTTCTCCTTTTTTTCTGAAATAAGTGAAATTTCTGCAATTTTTCCCCAAAATAAGTGAAATTTCTGAGTTTTGCCACAAAATAAGGAGAATTTTTGTCTTTTTGCCCAAACATATAGGGAATTTCTGCCTTTTTGTCCCACAATTAGAAGAATTTCTGCAATTTTGCTCCAAAATACGGGGAATTTCTGCCTTTTTGCCCGAAAATAAGAAGAATGCATACCTTTTTGCCATAAAAAAGGGAAATTTCTTCATTTTTGCTCCAAAATAAGGGGAATTTCTGCTTTTTTGCCTCTAAATAAGTGGAATTTCTGTCTTTTTCCCCCAAAACAAAGGGAATTTCTGTCTATTTTGCCCCAAAATAAGGAAAATTTCTGACTTATTACCCTGAAATAAGTGAAATTTCTGCAATTTTGCCCCGAAATGAGGGAAATTTCTGCATTTTTGCCCCCAAATAAGGAAAATATCAGCCTTTTTACCTCAAAATAAGGGAAATTTCTGCATTTTTGTCCCAAAATATGAAAAATTTCTGCTTTTTTGCCTCAAAATAAGAACAAATTCTGCAATTTTGTACCAAAATAAAAGAAATTTCTGACTTTCTGCCCCAAAAAATAAAATTTCTGCTTTTTTTTCTGAAATAAGTGAAATTTCTGCAATTTTGCCCCAAAATAAGAGAAATTTCTGCCTTTTTGCCCCCAAATTAAGGGAATTTCAGACTTTTTGCCTCAAAATAAGGGGAATTTCTGCATTTTTGCCACAAAATATTTGGAATTTTTTCTCTTTTGCCCCAAAATAAGGAAAACTTCTGCCTTTTTTCCTGAAATAAGTGAAATTTCTGCAATTTTGCCCCAAAATAAGTGAAATTTCTGCAATTTTGCCCCAAAATGAGGGAAATTTCTGCCTTTTTGTCCCAAATAAGGGGAATTTCAGCATTTTACCTCAAAATAAGGGGAATTTCTGCATTTTTGCCCTAAAATATGGGAAATTTCTGCCTTTTTGCCCCAAAATAAGAACATTTTCTGCAATTTTGTATCAAAATAAAAGAAATTTCTGACTTTTTGCCCCAAAAAAGAAAATTTCTGCTTTTTTTTTCTGAAATAAGTGAAATTCCTTCAATTTTGCCCCAAAATAAGTGAAATTTCTGCAGTTTTGCCCCAAAATAAGGGAAATTCCTGGAATTTTGCCCCAAAATAAGTGGAATTTCTGAGTTATGCTCCAAAATAAGGAGAATTTCTGTCTTTTTGCCCAAAAATATAGAAAATTTCTGCCTTTTTGTCCCACAATTAGGGGAATTTCTGCAATTTTGCTCCAAAATACGGGGAATTTCTGCCTTTTTACCCGAAAACAAGAAGAATGCATACCTTTTTGCCATAAAAAAGGGAAATTTCTTCATTTTTGCTCCAAAATAAGGGGAATTTCTGCTTTTTTGCCTCTTAATAAGTGGAATTTCTGTCTTTTTCCCAAAATACAAATGGAATTTCTGTCTTTTTTGCCCCAAAATAAGGAAAATTTCTGACTTGTTACCCTGAAATAAGTGAAATTTCTGCAATTTTGCCCCAAAATAAGGAAAATTTCTGCCTTTTTTTCCCCAAATAAGGGGAATTTAAGCCTTTTTACCTCAAAATAAGGGGAATTTCTGCATTTTTGCCACAAAATATTTGGAATTTCTGCCTTTTTGCTTCAAAATAAGGAAAACTTCTGCCTTTTTTCCTGAAATAAGTGAAATTTCTGCAATTTTGCTTCAAAATAAGTGAAATTTCTGCAATTTTGCCCCAAAATAAGTGAAATTTCTGCAGTTTTGCCCCAAAATAAGGGAAATTCCTGGAATTTTGCCCCAAAATAAGTGGAATTTCTGAGTTATGCTCCAAAATAAGGAGAATTTCTGTCTTTTTGCCCAAAAATATAGAAAATTTCTGCCTTTTTGTCCCACAATTAGGGGAATTTCTGCAATTTTGCTCCAAAATACGGGGAATTTCTGCCTTTTTACCCGAAAACAAGAAGAATGCATACCTTTTTGCCATAAAAAAGGGAAATTTCTTCATTTTTGCTCCAAAATAAGGGGAATTTCTGCTTTTTTGCCTCTTAATAAGTGGAATTTCTGTCTTTTTCCCAAAATACAAATGGAATTTCTGTCTTTTTTGCCCCAAAATAAGGAAAATTTCTGACTTGTTACCCTGAAATAAGTGAAATTTCTGCAATTTTGCCCCAAAATAAGGAAAATTTCTGCCTTTTTTTCCCCAAATAAGGGGAATTTAAGCCTTTTTACCTCAAAATAAGGGGAATTTCTGCATTTTTGCCACAAAATATTTGGAATTTCTGCCTTTTTGCTTCAAAATAAGGAAAACTTCTGCCTTTTTTCCTGAAATAAGTGAAATTTCTGCAATTTTGCTTCAAAATAAGTGAAATTTCTGCAATTTTGCCCCAAAATAAGTGAAATTTCTGCAGTTTTGCCCCAAAATAAGGGAAATTCCTGGAATTTTGCCCCAAAATAAGTGGAATTTCTGAGTTATGCTCCAAAATAAGGAGAATTTCTGTCTTTTTGCCCAAAAATATAGAAAATTTCTGCCTTTTTGTCCCACAATTAGGGGAATTTCTGCAATTTTGCTCCAAAATACGGGGAATTTCTGCCTTTTTACCCGAAAACAAGAAGAATGCATACCTTTTTGCCATAAAAAAGGGAAATTTCTTCATTTTTGCTCCAAAATAAGGGGAATTTCTGCTTTTTTGCCTCTTAATAAGTGGAATTTCTGTCTTTTTCCCAAAATACAAATGGAATTTCTGTCTTTTTTGCCCCAAAATAAGGAAAATTTCTGACTTGTTACCCTGAAATAAGTGAAATTTCTGCAATTTTGCCCCAAAATAAGGAAAATTTCTGCCTTTTTTTCCCCAAATAAGGGGAATTTAAGCCTTTTTACCTCAAAATAAGGGGAATTTCTGCATTTTTGCCACAAAATATTTGGAATTTCTGCCTTTTTGCTTCAAAATAAGGAAAACTTCTGCCTTTTTTCCTGAAATAAGTGAAATTTCTGCAATTTTGCTTCAAAATAAGTGAAATTTCTGCAATTTTGCCCCAAAATAAGTGAAATTTCTGCAGTTTTGCCCCAAAATAAGGGAAATTCCTAAAATTTTGCCCCAAAATAAGTGGAATTTCTGAGTTTTGCCCCAAAATAAGGAGAATTTCTGTGTTTTTGCCCCAACATATAGGGAATTTCTGCCTTTTTGTCCCATAATTAGGGGAATTTCTGCAATTTTGCTCCAAAATACGGGGATTTTCTCTTTTTGCCCGAAAACAAGAACAATGCATACCTTTTTGCCATAAAAAAGGGAAATTTCTTCATTTTTGCTTCAAAATAAGGGGAATTTCTGCTTTTTTGCCTCTTAATAAGTGGAATTTCTGTCTTTTTCCCCCAATACAAAGGGAATTTCTGTCTTTTTTGCCCCAAAATAAGGAAAATTTCTGACTTGTTACCCTGAAAGTAAGTGAAATTTCTGAAATTTTGCCCCAAAATAAGGGAAATTTCTGCCTTTTTTCTCCCAAATAAGGGGAATTTCAGCCTTTTGACCTCAAAATAAGGGGAATTTCTGCATTTTTGCCACAAAATATTTGGAATTTCTTCCTTTTTGCCCCAAAATAAGGAAAACTTCTGCCTTTTTTCCTGAAAAAAGTGAAATTTCTGCAATTTTGCTTCAAAATAAGTGAAATTTCTACAATTTTGCCACAAAATAAGGGAAATTTCTGGAATTTTGCCCCAAAATATTTGGAATTTCTGAGTTTTTTCCCAAAATAAAAAGAATTTCTGTCTTTTTGCCCCAACATATAGGGAATTTCTGCCTTTTTGCCCTACAATTAAAGGAATTTCTGGAATTTTGCTCCAAAATACGGGGAATTTCTGCCTTTTTGCCCCCAAATAAAGGGAATTTCAGCCTTTTTACCTCAAAATAAGGGGAATTTCTGCATTTTTGCCCCAAAATATAGAAAATTTCTGCCTAATGCACCAAAATAAGAACAATTTCTGCAATTTTGTACCAAAATAAAAGGAATTTCTGACTTTTTGCCCCAAAAAAGAAAATTTCTGCTTTTTTTAATTAAATAAGTGAAATTTCTGCAATTTTTCCCCAAAATAAGTGAAATTTCCTCAATTTTGCCGCAAAATAAGGGAAATTTCTGAAATTTTGCCCCAAAATAAGTCGAATTTCTGAGTTTTGCCCCAAAATAAGAAGAATTTCTGTCTTTTTGCCCTAACATATAGGAAATTTCTGCCTATTTGCCCCACAATTAGGGGAATTTCTGCAATTTTGCTTCAAAATTCAAAGAATTTCTGCCTTTTTGCCCGAAAATAAGAAGATGCATAACTTTTTGCCATAAAAAAGGGAAATTTTTTCATTTTTGCTCCAAAATAAGGGGAATTTCTGCTTTTTTGCCTCTAAATAAGTGAAATTTCTGTCTTTTTCCCCCAAAACATAGGGAATTTCTGCCTTTTTTGCCCCAAAATAAGGAAAATTTCTGACTTATTACAGTGAAATAAGTGAAATTTCTGCAATTTGCCTCAAAATAAGGGAAATTTCTCCCTTTTTGCCCCCAAATAAGAAGAATTTCAGAATTTTTACCTCAAAATAAGGGGAATTTTTGCCTTTTTGCCCCAAAATAAGAAAATTTCTAGTTTTTTCTGAAATAAGTGAAATTTCTGCAATTTTGCACCAAAATAAGGGAAATTTCTGAGTTTTGCCCCAAAATAAGGGGAATTTCTGCCTTTTTGCCCCCAAATAATGGGAATTTCAGCATTTTTACCTCAAAATAAAAGAAATTTCTGCATTTTTGCCCTAAAATATGGGAAATTTCTGCCTCTTGGCCCAAAATAAGAATAATTTTTGCAATTTTGTACCAAAATAAAAGAAATTTCTGCCTATTTGCCCCTAAATAAAAAAATATCTGCTTTTTTTTCTGAAATAAGTGAAATTTCTGCAATTTTGCCCCCAAAAAATGAAATTTCTGAGTTTTGCTCCAGAAAAAGGAGAATTTCTGTCTTTTTGCCGCAACATATATGGAATTTCTGCCTTTTTGTCCCACAATTAGGGGAATTTTTGCAATTTTGCTTCAAAATACAGGAAATTTCTGCCTTTTTGCCCGAAAATAAGAAGAATGCATACCTTTTTGCCATAAAAAAGGGAAATTTGTTCATTTTTGCTTCAAAATAAGGTGAATTTCTGCTTTTTTGCCTCTAAATAAGTGGAATTTCTGTCTTTTCCCCCCAAAACAAAGGGAATTTCTGTATTTTTGCCCCAAAATAAGGAAAATTTCTGACCTATTACACTGAAATAAGTGAAATTTCTACAATTTTGCCCCAAAATAAGGGAAATTTCTGCCTTTTTGCCCCCAAATAAGGGGAATTTCAGCATTTTACTTCAAAATAAGGGGAATTTTTGCATTTTTGCCCCAAAATATGGGAAATTTCTGCCTTTTTGCCCCAAAATAAGAAAAATTTCTGCAATTTTGTACCAAAATAAAAGAAATTTCTTCCTTTTTGCCCCAAAATATGAAAATTTCTGCTTTTTTTCTTAAATAAGTGAAATTTCTGCAATTTTGCCACAAAATAAGTGAAATTTCTGAGTTTTGCCCCAAAATAAGGGGAATTTCTGCCTTTTTGCCCCCAAATAAGAGGAATTTCAGCATTTTTACCTCAAAATAAGGGGAATTTCTGCATTTTCCCCAAAATATGGGAAATTTCTGCCTTTTTGCCCAAAATAAGAAAAATTTCTGCAATTTTGTACCAAAATAAAAGAAATTTCTGACTTTTTGCCCCAAAAAAGAAAATTTCTGCTTTTTTTTTCTGAAATAAGTGAAATTTCTGCAATTTTGCCCCAAAATAAGTGAAATTTCTGCAGTTTTGCCCCAAAATAAGGGAAATTCCTGGAATTTTGCCCCAAAATAAGTGGAATTTCTGAGTTATGCTCCAAAATAAGGAGAATTTCTGTCTTTTTGCCCAAAAATATAGAAGATTTCTGCCTTTTTGTCCCACAATTAGGGGAATTTCTGCAATTTTGCTCCAAAATACGGGGAATTTCTGCCTTTTTACCCGAAAACAAGAAGAATGCATACCTTTTTGCCATAAAAAAGGGAAATTTCTTCATTTTTGCTCCAAAATAAGGGGAATTTCTGCTTTCTTGCCTCTAAATAAGTGGAATTTCTGTCTTTTTCCCCCAAAACAAAGGGAATTTCTGTCTATTTTGCCCCAAAATAAGGAAAATTTCTGACTTATTACCCTGAAATAAGTGAAATTTCTGCAATTTTGCCCCGAAATGAGGGAAATTTCTGCATTTTTGCCCCCAAATAAGGAAAATATCAGCCTTTTTACCTCAAAATAAGGGAAATTTCTGCATTTTTGTCCCAAAATATGAAAAATTTCTGCTTTTTTGCCTCAAAATAAGAACAAATTCTGCAATTTTGTACCAAAATAAAAGAAATTTCTGACTTTCTACCCCAAAAAAGAAAATTTCTGCTTTTTTTCTGAAATAAGTGAAATTTCTGAAATTTTGCCCCAAAATATGTGAAATTTCTGCAATTTTGCCCCAAAATAAGAAAAATTTCTGCAATTTTGCCCCAAAATAATTGAAATTTCTAAGTTTTGCCCCAAAATAAGAGAAATTTCTTCATTTTTGCCCCCAAATAAGGGGAAGTTCAGCATTTTTACCTTAAAATAAGGGGAATTTCTGCATTTTTGCCCCAAAATATGGGAAATTTCTGCCTTTTTCCCAAAATAAGAAAAATTTCTGCAATTTTGTACCAAAATAAAAGAAATTTCTGCCTTTTTGCCCCAAAATAAAAAAATTTCTCCTTTTTTTCTGAAATAAGTGAAATTTCTGCAATTTTTCCCCCAAATAAGTGAAATTTCTGAGTTTTGCCACAAAATAAGGAGAATTTCTGTCTTTTTGCCCAAACATATAGGGAATTTCTGCCTTTTTGCCCCACAATTAGAAGAATTTCTGCAATTTTGCTCCAAAATACGGGGAATTTCTGCCTTTTTGCCCGAAAATAAGAAGAATGCATACCTTTTTGCCATAAAAAAGGGAAATTTCTTCATTTTTGCTCCAAAATAAGGGGAATTTCTGCTTTTTTGCCTCTAAATAAGTGGAATTTCTGTCTTTTTCCCCCAAAACAAAGGGAATTTCTGTCTATTTTGCCCCAAAATAAGGAAAATTTCTGACTTATTACCCTGAAATAAGTGAAATTTCTGCAATTTTGCCCCGAAATGAGGGAAATTTCTGCATTTTTGCCCCCAAATAAGGAAAATATCAGCATTTTTACCTCAAAATAAGGGAAATTTCTGCATTTTTGTCCCAAAATATGAAAAATTTCTGCTTTTTTGCCTCAAAATAAGAACAAATTCTGCAATTTTGTACCAAAATAAAAGAAATTTCTGACTTTCTGCCCCAAAAAAGAAAATTTCTGCTTTTTTTCTGAAATAAGTGAAATTTCTGAAATTTTGCCCCAAAATATGTGAAATTTCTGCAATTTTGCCCCAAAATAAGAAAAATTTCTGCAATTTTGCCCCAAAATAATTGAAATTTCTAAGTTTTGCCCCAAAATAAGAGAAATTTCTTCATTTTTGCCCCCAAATAAGGGGAAGTTCAGCATTTTTACCTTAAAATAAGGGGAATTTCTGCATTTTTGCCCCAAAATATGGGAAATTTCTGCCTTTTTCCCAAAATAAGAAAAATTTCTGCAATTTTGTACCAAAATAAAAGAAATTTCTGCCTTTTTGCCCCAAAATAAAAAAATTTCTTCTTTTTTTCTGAAATAAGTGAAATTTCTGCAATTTTCCCCCAAAATAAGTGAAATTTCTGAGTTTTGCCACAAAATAAGGAGAATTTCTGTCTTTTTGCCAAAACATATAGGGAATTTCTGCCTTTTTGCCCCACAATTAGAAGAATTTCTGCAATTTTGCTCCAAAATACGGGGAATTTCTGCCTTTTTGCCCGAAAATAAGAAGAATGCATACCTTTTTGCCATAAAAAAGGGAAATTTCTTCATTTTTGCTCCAAAATAAGGGGAATTTCTGCTTTTTTGCCTCTAAATAAGTGGAATTTCTGTCTTTTTCCCCCAAAACAAAGGGAATTTCTGTCTATTTTGCCCCAAAATAAGGAAACTTTCTGACTTATTACCCTGAAATAAGTGAAATTTCTGCAATTTTGCCCCGAAATGAGGGAAATTTCTGCATTTTTGCCCCCAAATAAGGAAAATATCAGCCTTTTTACCTCAAAATAAGGGAAATTTCTGCATTTTTGTCCCAAAATAGGAAAAATTTCTGCTTTTTTGCCTCAAAATAAGAACAAATTCTGCAATTTTGTACAAAAATAAAAGAAATTTCTGACTTTCTGCCCCAAAAAAGAAAATTTCTGCTTTTTTTCTGAAATAAGTGAAATTTCTGAAATTTTGCCCCAAAATATGTGAAATTTCTGCAATTTTGCCCCAAAATAAGAAAAATTTCTGCAATTTTGCCCCAAAATAATTGAAATTTCTAAGTTTTGCCCCAAAATAAGAGAAATTTCTTCATTTTTGCCCCCAAATAAGGGGAAGTTCAGCATTTTTACCTTAAAATAAGGGGAATTTCTGCATTTTTGTCCCAAATTTTGGGAAATTTCTGCCTTTTTCCCAAAATAAGAAAAATTTCTGCAATTTTTACCAAAATAAAAGAAATTTCTGCCTTTTTGCCCCAAAATAAAAAAATTTCTCCTTTTTTTCTGAAATAAGTGAAATTTCTGCAATTTTTCCCCAAAATAAGTGAAATTTCTGAGTTTTGCCACAAAATAAGGAGAATTTTTGTCTTTTTGCCCAAACATATAGGGAATTTCTGCCTTTTTGTCCCACAATTAGAAGAATTTCTGCAATTTTGCTCCAAAATACGGGGAATTTCTGCCTTTTTGCCCGAAAATAAGAAGAATGCATACCTTTTTGCCATAAAAAAGGGAAATTTCTTCATTTTTGCTCCAAAATAAGGGGAATTTCTGCTTTTTTGCCTCTAAATAAGTGGAATTTCTGTCTTTTTCCCCCAAAACAAAGGGAATTTCTGTCTATTTTGCCCCAAAATAAGGAAAATTTCTGACTTATTACCCTGAAATAAGTGAAATTTCTGCAATTTTGCCCCGAAATGAGGGAAATTTCTGCATTTTTGCCCCCAAATAAGGAAAATATCAGCCTTTTTACCTCAAAATAAGGGAAATTTCTGCATTTTTGTCCCAAAATATGAAAAATTTCTGCTTTTTTGCCTCAAAATAAGAACAAATTCTGCAATTTTGTACCAAAATAAAAGAAATTTCTGACTTTCTGCCCCAAAAAATAAAATTTCTGCTTTTTTTTCTGAAATAAGTGAAATTTCTGCAATTTTGCCCCAAAATAAGAGAAATTTCTGCCTTTTTGCCCCCAAATTAAGGGAATTTCAGACTTTTTGCCTCAAAATAAGGGGAATTTCTGCATTTTTGCCACAAAATATTTGGATTTTTTTCTCTTTTGCCCCAAAATAAGGAAAACTTCTGCCTTTTTTCCTGAAATAAGTGAAATTTCTGCAATTTTGCCCCAAAATAAGTGAAATTTCTGCAATTTTGCCCCAAAATGAGGGAAATTTCTGCCTTTTTGTCCCAAATAAGGGGAATTTCAGCATTTTACCTCAAAATAAGGGGAATTTCTGCATTTTTGCCCTAAAATATGGGAAATTTCTGCCTTTTTGCCCCAAAATAAGAACATTTTCTGCAATTTTGTACCAAAATAAAAGAAATTTCTGACTTTTTGCCCCAAAAAAGAAAATTTCTGCTTTTTTTTCTGAAATAAGTGAAATTTCTGCAATTTTGCCCCAAAATAAGTGAAATTTCTGCAGTTTTGCCCCAAAATAAGGGAAATTCCTGGAATTTTGCCCCAAAATAAGTGGAATTTCTGAGTTATGCTCCAAAATAAGGAGAATTTCTGTCTTTTTGCCCAAAAATATAGAAAATTTCTGCCTTTTTGTCCCACAATTAGGGGAATTTCTGCAATTTTGCTCCAAAATACGGGGAATTTCTGCCTTTTTACCCGAAAACAAGAAGAATGCATACCTTTTTGCCATAAAAAAGGGAAATTTCTTCATTTTTGCTCCAAAATAAGGGGAATTTCTGCTTTTTTGCCTCTTAATAAGTGGAATTTCTGTCTTTTTCCCAAAATACAAATGGAATTTCTGTCTTTTTTGCCCCAAAATAAGGAAAATTTCTGACTTGTTACCCTGAAATAAATGAAATTTCTGCAATTTTGCCCCAAAATAAGGAAAATTTCTGCCTTTTTTTCCCCAAATAAGGGGAATTTAAGCCTTTTTACCTCAAAATAAGGGGAATTTCTGCATTTTTGCCACAAAATATTTGGAATTTCTGCCTTTTTGCTTCAAAATAAGGAAAACTTCTGCCTTTTTTCCTGAAATAAGTGAAATTTCTGCAATTTTGCTTCAAAATAAGTGAAATTTCTGCAATTTTGCCCCAAAATAAGTGAAATTTCTGCAGTTTTGCCCCAAAATAAGGGAAATTCCTAAAATTTTGCCCCAAAATAAGTGGAATTTCTGAGTTTTGCCCCAAAATAAGGAGAATTTCTGTGTTTTTGCCCCAACATATAGGGAATTTCTGCCTTTTTGTCCCATAATTAGGGGAATTTCTGCAATTTTGCTCCAAAATACGGGGATTTTCTCTTTTTGCCCGAAAACAAGAACAATGCATACCTTTTTGCCATAAAAAAGGGAAATTTCTTCATTTTTGCTTCAAAATAAGGGGAATTTCTGCTTTTTTGCCTCTTAATAAGTGGAATTTCTGTCTTTTTCCCCCAATACAAAGGGAATTTCTGTCTTTTTTGCCCCAAAATAAGGAAAATTTCTGACTTGTTACCCTGAAAGTAAGTGAAATTTCTGAAATTTTGCCCCAAAATAAGGGAAATTTCTGCCTTTTTTCCCCCAAATAAGGGGAATTTCAGCCTTTTGACCTCAAAATAAGGGGAATTTCTGCATTTTTGCCACAAAATATTTGGAATTTCTTCCTTTTTGCCCCAAAATAAGGAAAACTTCTGCCTTTTTTCCTGAAAAAAGTGAAATTTCTGCAATTTTGCTTCAAAATAAGTGAAATTTCTACAATTTTGCCACAAAATAAGGGAAATTTCTGGAATTTTGCCCCAAAATATTTGGAATTTCTGAGTTTTTTCCCAAAATAAAAAGAATTTCTGTCTTTTTGCCCCAACATATAGGGAATTTCTGCCTTTTTGCCCTACAATTAAAGGAATTTCTGGAATTTTGCTCCAAAATACGGGGAATTTCTGCCTTTTTGCCCCCAAATAAAGGGAATTTCAGCCTTTTTACCTCAAAATAAGGGGAATTTCTGCATTTTTGCCCCAAAATATAGAAAATTTCTGCCTAATGCACCAAAATAAGAACAATTTCTGCAATTTTGTACCAAAATAAAAGGAATTTCTGACTTTTTGCCCCAAAAAAGAAAATTTCTGCTTTTTTTAATTAAATAAGTGAAATTTCTGCAATTTTTCCCCAAAATAAGTGAAATTTCCTCAATTTTGCCGCAAAATAAGGGAAATTTCTGAAATTTTGCCCCAAAATAAGTCGAATTTCTGAGTTTTGCCCCAAAATAAGAAGAATTTCTGTCTTTTTGCCCTAACATATAGGAAATTTCTGCCTATTTGCCCCACAATTAGGGGAATTTCTGCAATTTTGCTTCAAAATTCAAAGAATTTCTGCCTTTTTGCCCGAAAATAAGAAGATGCATAACTTTTTGCCATAAAAAAGGGAAATTTTTTCATTTTTGCTCCAAAATAAGGGGAATTTCTGCTTTTTTGCCTCTAAATAAGTGAAATTTCTGTCTTTTTCCCCCAAAACATAGGGAATTTCTGCCTTTTTTGCCCCAAAATAAGGAAAATTTCTGACTTATTACAGTGAAATAAGTGAAATTTCTGCAATTTGCCTCAAAATAAGGGAAATTTCTCCCTTTTTGCCCCCAAATAAGAAGAATTTCAGAATTTTTACCTCAAAATAAGGGGAATTTTTGCCTTTTTGCCCCAAAATAAGAAAATTTCTAGTTTTTTCTGAAATAAGTGAAATTTCTGCAATTTTGCACCAAAATAAGGGAAATTTCTGAGTTTTGCCCCAAAATAAGGGGAATTTCTGCCTTTTTGCCCCCAAATAATGGGAATTTCAGCATTTTTACCTCAAAATAAAAGAAATTTCTGCATTTTTGCCCTAAAATATGGGAAATTTCTGCCTCTTGGCCCAAAATAAGAATAATTTTTGCAATTTTGTACCAAAATAAAAGAAATTTCTGCCTATTTGCCCCTAAATAAAAAAATATCTGCTTTTTTTTCTGAAATAAGTGAAATTTCTGCAATTTTGCCCCCAAAAAAATGAAATTTCTGAGTTTTGCTCCAGAAAAAGGAGAATTTCTGTCTTTTTGCCGCAACATATATGGAATTTCTGCCTTTTTGTCCCACAATTAGGGGAATTTTTGCAATTTTGCTTCAAAATACAGGAAATTTCTGCCTTTTTGCCCGAAAATAAGAAGAATGCATACCTTTTTGCCATAAAAAAGGGAAATTTGTTCATTTTTGCTTCAAAATAAGGTGAATTTCTGCTTTTTTGCCTCTAAATAAGTGGAATTTCTGTCTTTTCCCCCCAAAACAAAGGGAATTTCTGTATTTTTGCCCCAAAATAAGGAAAATTTCTGACCTATTACACTGAAATAAGTGAAATTTCTACAATTTTGCCCCAAAATAAGGGAAATTTCTGCCTTTTTGCCCCCAAATAAGGGGAATTTCAGCATTTTACTTCAAAATAAGGGGAATTTTTGCATTTTTGCCCCAAAATATGGGAAATTTCTGCCTTTTTGCCCCAAAATAAGAAAAATTTCTGCAATTTTGTACCAAAATAAAAGAAATTTCTTCCTTTTTGCCCCAAAATATGAAAATTTCTGCTTTTTTCTTAAATAAGTGAAATTTCTGCAATTTTGCCACAAAATAAGTGAAATTTCTGAGTTTTGCCCCAAAATAAGGGGAATTTCTGCCTTTTTGCCCCCAAATAAGAGGAATTTCAGCATTTTTACCTCAAAATAAGGGGAATTTCTGCATTTTCCCCAAAATATGGGAAATTTCTGCCTTTTTGCCCAAAATAAGAAAAATTTCTGCAATTTTGTACCAAAATAAAAGAAATTTCTGTTTTTTTGCCCCAAAATAAGAAAATTTTGCTTTTTTTCTGAAATAAGTGAAATTTCTGCAATTTTGCCCCAAATAAGTGAAATTTCTGAGTTTTGCCCCAAAATAAGAGAATTTCTGTCTTTTTGCCCCAACATATAGTGAATTTCTGCATTTTTGCCCCACACTTAGAGGAATTTCTGCAATTTTGCTCCAAAATACGGGGAATTTCTGCCTTTTTGCCCGAAAATAAGAAGAATGCATATCTTTTTGCCATAAAAAAAGGAAATTTCTTCATTTTTGCTCCAAAAGAAGAAGAATTTCTGCTTTTTTGACTCTAAATAAGTGGAATTTCTGTCTTTTTCTCCCAAAGCAAAGGGAATTTCTGTCTTTTTTGCCCCAAAATAAGGAAAATTTCTGACTAATTACCCTGAAATAAGTGAAATTTCTGCAATTTTGCTCCAAAATAAGGAAAATTTCTGCCTTTTTGCTCCCAAATAAGGGGAATTTCAGCCTTTTTACTTCAAAACAAGGGCAATTTCTGCATTCTTGCTCCAAAATATGGGAAATTTCTGCCTTTTTGCCCCAAAATAAGAAAAATGTCTGCAATTTTGTACCAAAATAAAAGAAATTTCTGTTTTTTTGCCTCAAAATAAGAAAATTTCTGCTTTTTTTCTGAAATAAGTGAAATTTCTTCAATTTTGCCCCAAAATAAGTGAAATTTCTGAGTTTTGCCCCAAAATAAGAGAATTTCTGTCTTTTTGCCCCAACATATAGTGAATTTCTGCATTTTTGCCCCACACTTAGGGGAATTTCTGCAATTTTGCTCCAAAATACGGGGAATTTCTGCCTTTTTGCCTGAAAATAAGAAGAATGCATATCTTTTTGCCATAAAAAAAGGAAATTTCTTCATTTTTGCTTCAAAAGAAGAAGAATTTCTGCTTTTTTGACTCTAAATAAGTGGAATTTCTGTCTTTTTCCCCCAAAGCAAAGGGAATTTCTGTCTGTTTTGCCCCAAAATAAGGAAAATTTCTGACTAATTACCCTGAAATAAGTGAAATTTCTGCAATTTTGCCCCAAAATAAGGAAAATTTCTGCCTTTTTGCTCCCAAATAAAGGGAATTTCAGCCTTTTTACTTCAAAACAAGGGGAATTTCTGCATTTTTGCTCCAAAATATGGGAAATTTCTGCCTTTTTGCCCCAAAATAAGAAAAATTTCTGCAATTTTGTACCAAAATAAAAGAAATTTCTGCCTTTTTGCCCCAAAATAAGAAAATTTCTGCTTTTTTCTTAAATAAGTGAAATTTCTGCAATTTTGCCCCAGAATAAGTGAAAATTTTGAGTTTTGCCCCCAAATAAGGAGAATTTCTGTCTTTTTGCCCCAATATATAGGGAATTTCTGCATTTTGCCCCACAATTAAAGGAATTTCTGCAATTTTGCTCCAAAATACGGGGATTTTCTGCCTTTTTGCCCCAAAATAAGAAGAATGCATATCTTTTTGCCATAAAAAAGGGAAATTTCTTCATTTTTGCTCCAAAATAAGGGGAATTTTTGCTTTTTTGTCTCTAAATTAGTGGAATTTCTGTTTTTTTCCCCCAATACAAAGGGAATTTCTGTCTTTTTTGCCCAAAAATAAGAAAAATTTCTGACTTATTACCCTGAAATAAGTGAAATTTCTTCAATTTTGCCCCAAAATGAGGAAAATTTTTGCCTTTTTGCCCTCAAATAAGTGGAATTTCAGCTTTTTAAACTCAAAATAAGGGGAATTTCTGCACTTTTGCCTCAAAATATGGGAAATTTCTGCCTTTTTGCTCCAAAATAAGAACAATTTCTGCAATTTTGTACCAAAATAAAAGAAATTTCTTCCTTTTTGCCCCAAAATAAAAAAATTTCTGCTTTTTTTCTGAAATAAGTGAAATTTCTGCAATTTTGCCCTAAAATAAGTGAAATTTCTGAGTTTTGCCCAAAAATAAGGAGAATTTCTCTCTTTTTGCTCCAACATATAGGGAATCCCTGCCTTTTTGGCCCACAATTAGGGGGATTTCTGCAATATTGCTGCAAAATACGGGAAATTTCTGTCTTTTTGCCCGAAAATAAGAAGAATGCATACCTTTTTGCATTAAAAAGAGAAATTTCTTCATTTTTGCTCCAAAATAAGGGGAATTTCTGCTTTTTTGCCTCTAAATAAGTGGAATTTCTGTCTTTTTCCCCCAAAACAAAGGGAATTTCTGTCTTTTTGCCCCAAAATAAGATAATTTCTGATTTATTATTCTGAAATAATTGAAATTTCTTTAATTTTGCCCCAAAATAAGGGAAATTTCTGCCTTTTTGCCTCCAAATAATGGGAATTTCAGCATTTTTACCTCAAAATAAGGGGAATTTCTGCATTTTTGCCCTAAAATATGGGAAATTTCTGCCTTTTTGCCCCAAAATAATAACAATTTCTGCAATTTTGTACCAAAGTAAAAGAAATTTCTGACTTTTTGCCCCAAAAAGAAAATTTCTGCTTTTTTTTTCAGAAATAAGTGAAATTTCTGCAATTTTGCCCCAAAATAAGTGAAATTTCTGCAGTATTGCCCCAAAATATGGGAAATTCCTAAAATTTTGCCCCAAAATAAGTGGAATTTCTGAGTTTTGCTCCAGAAAAAGGAGAATTTCTGTCTTTTTGCCGCAACATATATGGAATTTCTGCCTTTTTGTCCCACAATTAGGGGAATTTTTGCAATTTTGCTTCAAAATACAGGAAATTTCTGCCTTTTTGCCCGAAAATAAGAAGAATGCATACCTTTTTGCCATAAAAAAGGGAAATTTGTTCATTTTTGCTTCAAAATAAGGTGAATTTCTGCTTTTTTGCCTCTAAATAAGTGGAATTTCTGTCTTTTCCCTCCAAAACAAAGGGAATTTCTGTATTTTTGCCCCAAAATAAGGAAAATTTCTGACCTATTACACTGAAATAAGTGAAATTTCTACAATTTTGCCCCAAAATAAGGGAAATTTCTGCCTTTTTGCCCCCAAATAAGGGGAATTTCAGCATTTTACTTCAAAATAAGGGGAATTTTTGCATTTTTGCCCCAAAATATGGGAAATTTCTGCCTTTTTGCCCCAAAATAAGAAAAATTTCTGCAATTTTGTACCAAAATAAAAGAAATTTCTTCCTTTTTGCCCCAAAATATGAAAATTTCTGCTTTTTTTCTTAAATAAGTGAAATTTCTGCAATTTTGCCACAAAATAAGTGAAATTTCTGAGTTTTGCCCCAAAATAAGGGGAATTTCTGCCTTTTTGCCCCCAAATAAGAGGAATTTCAGCATTTTTACCTCAAAATAAGGGGAATTTCTGCATTTTCCCCAAAATATGGGAAATTTCTGCCTTTTTGCCCAAAATAAGAAAAATTTCTGCAATTTTGTACCAAAATAAAAGAAATTTCTGTTTTTTTGCCCCAAAATAAGAAAATTTTGCTTTTTTTCTGAAATAAGTGAAATTTCTGCAATTTTGCCCCAAAATAAGTGAAATTTCTGAGTTTTGCCCCAAAATAAGAGAATTTCTGTCTTTTTGCCCCAACATATAGTGAATTTCTGCATTTTTGCCCCACACTTAGGGGAATTTCTGCAATTTTGCTCCAAAATACGGGGAATTTCTGCCTTTTTGCCCGAAAATAAGAAGAATGCATATCTTTTTGCCATAAAAAAAGGAAATTTCTTCATTTTTGCTCCAAAAGAAGAAGAATTTCTGCTTTTTTGACTCTAAATAAGTGGAATTTCTGTCTTTTTCTCCCAAAGCAAAGGGAATTTCTGTCTTTTTTGCCCCAAAATATGGAAAATTTCTGACTAATTACCCTGAAATAAGTGAAATTTCTGCAATTTTGCTCCAAAATAAGGAAAATTTCTGCCTTTTTGCTCCCAAATAAGGGGAATTTCAGCCTTTTTACTTCAAAACAAGGGCAATTTCTGCATTCTTGCTCCAAAATATGGGAAATTTCTGCCTTTTTGCCCCAAAATAAGAAAAATGTCTGCAATTTTGTACCAAAATAAAAGAAATTTCTGTTTTTTTGCCTCAAAATAAGAAAATTTCTGCTTTTTTTCTGAAATAAGTGAAATTTCTTCAATTTTGCCCCAAAATAAGTGAAATTTCTGAGTTTTGCCCCAAAATAAGAGAATTTCTGTCTTTTTGCCCCAACATATAGTGAATTTCTGCATTTTTGCCCCACACTTAGGGGAATTTCTGCAATTTTGCTCCAAAATACGGGGAATTTCTGCCTTTTTGCCCGAAAATAAGAAGAATGCATATCTTTTTGCCATAAAAAAAGGAAATTTCTTCATTTTTGCTCCAAAAGAAGAAGAATTTCTGCTTTTTTGACTCTAAATAAGTGGAATTTCTGTCTTTTTCCCCCAAAGCAAAGGGAATTTCTGTCTTTTTTGCCCCAAAATAAGGAAAATTTCTGACTAATTACCCTGAAATAAGTGAAATTTCTGCAATTTTGCCCCAAAATAAGGAAAATTTCTGCCTTTTTGCTCCCAAATAAAGGGAATTTCAGCCTTTTTACTTCAAAACAAGGGGAATTTCTGCATTTTTGCTCCAAAATATGGGAAATTTCTGCCTTTTTGCCCCAAAATAAGAAAAATTTCTGCAATTTTGTACCAAAATAAAAGAAATTTCTGCCTTTTTGCCCCAAAATAAGATAATTTCTGCTTTTTTTCTTAAATAAGTGAAATTTCTGCAATTTTGCCCCAGAATAAGTGAAAATTTTGAGTTTTGCCCCCAAATAAGGAGAATTTCTGTCTTTTTGCCCCAATATATAGGGAATTTCTGCATTTTGCCCCACAATTAAAGGAATTTCTGCAATTTTGCTCCAAAATACGGGGATTTTCTGCCTTTTTGCCCCAAAATAAGAAGAATGCATATCTTTTTGCCATAAAAAAGGGAAATTTCTTCATTTTTGCTCCAAAATAAGGGGAATTTTTGCTTTTTTGTCTCTAAATTAGTGGAATTTCTGTTTTTTTCCCCCAATACAAAGGGAATTTCTGTCTTTTTTGCCCAAAAATAAGAAAAATTTCTAACTTATTACCCTGAAATAAGTGAAATTTCTTCAATTTTGCCCCAAAATGAGGAAAATTTCTGCCTTTTTGCCCTCAAATAAGTGGAATTTCAGCTTTTTAAACTCAAAATAAGGGGAATTTCTGCACTTTTGCCTCAAAATATGGGAAATTTCTGCCTTTTTGCTCCAAAATAAGAACAATTTCTGCAATTTTGTACCAAAATAAAAGAAATTTCTGCCTTTTTGCCCCAAAATAAAAAAATTTCTGCTTTTTTTCTGAAATAAGTGAAATTTCTGCAATTTTGCCCTAAAATAAGTGAAATTTCTGAGTTTTGCCCAAAAATAAGGAGAATTTCTGTCTTTTTGCTCCAACATATAGGGAATCCCTGCCTTTTTGGCCCACAATTAGGGGGATTTCTGCAATATTGCTGCAAAATACGGGAAATTTCTGTCTTTTTGCCCGAAAATAAGAAGAATGCATACCTTTTTGCATTAAAAAGAGAAATTTCTTCATTTTTGCTCCAAAATAAGGGGAATTTCTGCTTTTTTGCCTCTAAATAAGTGGAATTTCTGTCTTTTTCCCCCAAAACAAAGGGAATTTCTGTCTTTTTGCCCCAAAATAAGATAATTTCTGATTTATTATTCTGAAATAATTGAAATTTCTTTAATTTTGCCCCAAAATAAGGGAAATTTCTGCCTTTTTGCCTCCAAATAATGGGAATTTCAGCATTTTTACCTCAAAATAAGGGGAATTTCTGCATTTTTGCCCTAAAATATGGGAAATTTCTGCCTTTTTGCCCCAAAATAATAACAATTTCTGCAATTTTGTACCAAAGTAAAAGAAATTTCTGACTTTTTGCCCCAAAAAGAAAATTTCTGCTTTTTTTTTCAGAAATAAGTGAAATTTCTGCAATTTTGCCCCAAAATAAGTGAAATTTCTGCAGTTTTGCCCCAAAATATGGGAAATTCCTAAAATTTTGCCCCAAAATAAGTGGAATTTCTGAGTTTTTTTCCAAAATAAGGAGAATTTCTGTCTTTTTGCCCCAACATATAGGGAATTTCTGCCTTTTTTTCCCACAATTAGGGGAATTTCTGCAATTTTGCTCCAAAATACGGGAAATTTCTGCCTTTTTGCCCGAAAACAAGAAGAATGCATACCTTTTTGCCATAAAAAAGGGAAATTTCTTTATTTTTGCTCCAAAATAAGGGGAATTTCTGCTTGTTTGCCTCTTAATTAGTGGAATTTCTGTCTTTTTCCCCCAATACAAAGGGAATTTTTGTCTTTTTTGCCCCAAAATAAGGAAAATTTCTGACTTGTTACCCTGAATTAAGTGAAATTTCTGCAATTTTGCCCCAAAATAAGGGAAATTTCTGCATTTTTCCCCCAAATAAGGGGAATTTCAGCCTTTTTACCTCAAAATAAGGGGAATTTCCGCATTTTTGCCCCAAAATATGTGAAATTTCTGCCTTTTTGCCTCAAAATAAGAACAAATTCTGCAATTTTGTACCAAAATAAAAGAAATTTCTGACTTTTGCCCCAAAATAAGAACAATTTCTGCTTTTTTTTTTCTGAAATAAGTGAAATTTCTGAAATTTTGCCACAAAATATGTGAAATTTCGGCAATTTTGCCCCAAAATAAGAAAAATTTCTGCAATTTGCCCCAAAATAAGTGAAATTTCTGAGTTTTGCCCCAAAATAAGGAGAATTTCTGTTTTTGCCCCAACATATAGTGAATTTCTGCCTTTTTGCCCCACAATTAGGGAAATTTCTGCAATTTTGCCCCAAAATAGAGGGAATTACTGCTTTTTTGCCCGAAAATAAGAAGAATGCATAACTTTTTGCCATAAAAAAGGAAAATTTCTTCATTTTTGCTCCAAAATAAGGGGAATTTCTGCTTTTTTGCCTCTAAATAAGTGGAATTTCTGTCTTTTTTCCCCCAATACAAAGGGAATTTCTGTCTTTTTTGCCCCAAAATAAGGAAAATTTCTGACTTATTACCCTGAAATAAGTGAAATTTCTGCAATTTTGCCCCAAAATGAGGGAAATTTCTGCCTTTTTGCCCACAAATAAGGAAAATATCAGTCTTTTTACCTGAAAATAAGGAAAATTTCTGCATTTTTGCCCCAAAATATGGGAAATTTCTGCCCTTTTGCCGCAAAATAAGAACAAATTCTGCAATTTTGTACCTAAATAAAAGAAATTTCTGACTTTTGCCCCAACAAAGAAAATTTCTGCTTTTTTTTCTGAAATAAGTGAAATTTCTGCAATTTTGCCCCAAAATATGTGAATTTCTGCAGTTTTGCCCCAAAATAAGTGAAATTTCTGAGTTTTGCCCCAAAATAAGGAGAATTTCTGTTTTTCCCCAACATATAGGGAATTTCTGGCTTTTTGCCCCGCAATTAGGGGAATTTCTGCAATTTTGCTCCAAAATACGGGGAATTTCTGCCTTTTTGCCCACAAATAAAGGGAATTTCAGCATTTTACCTCAAAATAAGAGGAATTTCTGCATTTTTGCCCCAAAATATGGGAAATTTCTGCCTTTTTGGCCCCAAATAAGACCAATTTCTGCAATTTTGTACCAAAATCAAAGAAATTTCTCACTTTTAGCCCCAAAAAATAAAATTTCTGCTTTTTTTTCTGAAATAAGTGAAATTTCTGCAATTTTGCCCCAAAATAAGAGAAATTTCTGCCTTTTTGCCCCCAAATAAAGGGAATTTCAGACTTTTTGCCTCAAAATAAGGGGAATTTCTGCATTTTTGCCACAAAATATTTGGATTTTTTTCTCTTTTGCCCCAAAATAAGGAAAACTTCTGCCTTTTTTCCTGAAATAAGTGAAATTTCTGCAATTTTGCCCCAAAATAAGTGAAATTTCTGCAATTTTGCCCCAAAATGAGGGAAATTTCTGCCTTTTTGTCCCAAATAAGGGGAATTTCAGCATTTTACCTCAAAATAAGGAGAATTTCTGCATTTTTGCCCTAAAATATGGGAAATTTCTGCCTTTTTGCCCCAAAATAAGAACATTTTCTGCAATTTTGTACCAAAATAAAAGAAATTTCTGACTTTTTGCCCCAAAAAAGAAAATTTCTGCTTTTTTTTTCTGAAATAAGTGAAATTTCCGCAATTTTGCCCCAAAATAATTGAAATTTCTGCAGTTTTGTCCCAAAACAAGGGAAATTCCTGGAATTTTGCCCCAAAATAAGTGGAATTTCTGAGTTATGCCCCAAAATAAGGTGAATTTTTGTCTTTTTGCCCAAAAATATAGAAAATTTCTGCCTTTTTGTCCCACAATTAGGGGAATTTCTGCAATTTTGCTCCAAAATACGGGGAATTTCTGCCTTTTTACCCGAAAACAAAAAGAATGCATACCCTTTTGCCATAAAAAAGGGAAATTTCTTCATTTTTGCTCCAAAATAAGGGGAATTTCTGCTTTTTTGCCTCTTAATAAGTGGAATTTCTGTCTTTTTCCCCCAATACAAATGGAATTTCTGTCTTTTTTGCCCCAAAATAAGGAAAATTTCTGACTTGTTACCCTGAAGTAAGTGAAATTTCTGCAATTTTGGCCCAAAATAAGGAAAATTTCTGCCTTTTTTCCCCCAAATAAGGGGAATTTAAGCCTTTTTACCTCAAAATAAGGGGAATTTCTGCATTTTTGCCTTAAAATATTTGGAATTTCTGCCTTTTTGCTTCAAAATAAGGAAAACTTCTGCCTTTTTTCCTGAAATAAGTGAAATTTCTGCAATTTTGCTTCAAAATAAGTGAAATTTCTGCAATTTTGCCACAAAATAAGGGAAATTTCTGGAATTTTGCCCCAAAATATTTGGAATTTCTGAGTTTTGCCCCAAAATAAGGAGAATTTCTGTCTTTTTGCCTCAACATATAGGGAATTTCTGCCTTTTTGCCCCACAATTAAATAAATTTCTGCAATTTTGCTCCAAAATACGGGGAATTTCTGCCTTTTTGCCCCCAAATAAAAGGAATTTCAGCCTTTTTACCTCAAAATAAGGGGAATTATTGCATTTTTGCCCCAAAATATGGGAAATTTCTGCCTAATGCCCCAAAATAAGAACAATTTCTGCAATTTTGTACCAAAATAAAAGAAATTTCTGCCTTTTTGCCCCTAAATAAGAAAATTTGTGCTTTTTTATTGAAATAAGTGAAATTTCTGCAATTTTGCCCTAAAATAAGTGAAATTTCTGAGTTTTGCGCCAAAATAAGAAGAATTTCTGTCTTTTTGCCCCAACATATAGGGAATTCCTGCCTTTTTGGCCCACAATTAGGGGGTTTTCTGCAATTTTGCTCCAAAATATGGGGAATTTCTGTCTTTTTGCCCGAAAAAATGAAGAATGCATACCTTTTTGCAATAAAAAAGGGAAATTTCTTCATTTTTGCTCCAAAATAAGGGGAATTTCTGCTTTTATGCCCCAAAATATGGGAAATTTCTGCCTAATGCCCCAAAATAAGAACAATTTCTGCAATTTTGTACCAAAATAAAAGAAATATCTGTCTTTTTGCCCCAAAATTAGAAAATTTCTGCTTTTTTTCGGAAATAAGTGAAATTTCTGCAATTTTGCCCCAAAATAATTGAAATTTCTAAGTTTTGCTCCAAAATAAGGGAAATTTCTTCCTTTTTGCCCCCAAATAAGGGGAAGTTCAGCATTTTTACCTTAAAATAAGGGGAATTTCTGCATTTTTGCCCCAAAATATGGGAAATTTCTGCCTTTTTCCCAAAATAAGAAAAATTTCTGCAATTTTGTCAAAAAATAAATTTCTGCCTTTTTGGCCCAAAAAAAGAAAATTTCTGCTTTTTTTTCTGAAATAATTGAAATTTCTGCAATTTTGCCCCAAAACAAGTGAAATTTCTGAGTTTTGCCCCAAAATAAGGAGAATTTCTGTCTTTGTGCCCCAACATATAGGGAATTTCTGCCTTTTTGCCCCACAATTAGGGGAATTTCTGCAATTTTGCTCCAAATAGGGGTATTTCTGCCTTTTTGCCCGAAAATAAGAAGAATGCATTCCTTTTTGCCATAAAAAAGGGAAATTTCTTCATTTTTGCTCCAAAATAAGGGGAATTTCTGCTTTTTTGCCTCTAAATAAGTGGAATTTCTGTCTTTTTCCCCGAAAACATAGAAAATTTCTGTCTTTTTGCCCCAAAATAAAGATAATTTCTGACATATTATTCTGAAATAAGTGAAATTTCTGCAATGTTGCCCCCAAATAAGTGAAATTTCTGAGTTTTGCCCTAAAATAAGGAGAATTTCTGTCTTTTTGCCCCAACATATAGGGAATTTCTGCCTTTTTGCCCCACAATTAGGAGAATTTCTGCAATTTTGTTCAAAAATACGGGTAATTTCTGCGTTTTTGCCCCCAAATAAAGGGAATTTCAGCATTTTACCTCAAAATAAGGGGAATTTCTGCATTTTTGCCCCAAAATATGAAAAATTTCTTCCTTTTTGCCCCAAAATAAGAACAATTTCTGATATTTTGTACCAAAATAAAAGAAATTTCTGACTTTTTGCCCCAAAAAACAAAATTTCTGCTTTTTTTTTCTGAAATAAGTGAAATTTCTGCAATTTTGCCCCAAAATAAGTGAAATTTCTGCAGTTTTGCCCCAAAATAAGGGAAATTCCTAAAATTTTGCCCCAAAATAAGTGGAATTTCTGAGTTTTGCCCCAAAATAAGGAGAATTTCTGTGTTTTTGCCCCAACATATAGGGAATTTCTGCCTTTTTGCCCCACAATTAGGGGAATTTCTGCAATTTTGTTCCAAAATACGGGGAATTTCTGCATTTTTGCCTCCAAATAAAGAAAATTTCAGCATTTTACCTCAAAATAAGGGGAATTTCTGCATTTTTGCCCCAAAATATGGAAAATTTCTGCCCTTTTGCTTCAAAATAAGAACAAATTCTGCAATTTTGTACCTAAATAAAAGAAATTTCTGACTTTTTGCCCCAAAAAAGAAAATTTCTGCTTTTTTCTGAAATAAGTGAAATTTCTGCAATTTTTCCCCAAAATATGTGAAATTTCTGCAATTTTGCCCCAAAATAAGTGAAATTTCTGAGTTTTGCCTCAAAATAAGGAGAATTTCTGTTTTTGCCCCAACATATAGGGAATTTCTGCCTTTTTGCCCCACAATTAGGGGAATTTCTGCAATTTTGTTCCAAAATACGGGGAATTTCTGCCTTTTTGCCCAAAAACAAGAAGAATGCATATCTTTTTGCCATAAAAAAGGGAAATTTCTTCATTTTGCTCCAAAATAAGGGGAATTTCTGCTTTCTTGCCTCTAAATAAGTGGAATTTCTGTTTTTTCCCCCAAAACAAAGGGAATTTCTGTCTATTTTGCCCCAAAATAAGGAAAATTTCTGACTTATTACCCTGAAATAAGTGAAATTTCTGCAATTTTGCCCCTAAATAAGGGAAATTTCTGCATTTTTTCCCCCAAATAAAGGGAATTTCAGCCTTTTTACCTCAAAATATGGGGAATTTCTCCATTTTTGCCCCAAAATATGGGAAATTTCTGCCTTTTTGCCCCAAAATAAGAACAATTTCTGCAATTTTGTACCAAAATAAAAGAAATTTCTGCCTTTTTTCCCCAAAATAAGAAAATTTATGTTTTTTTTCTGAAATAAGTGAAATTTCTGCAATTTTGCCCCAAAATAAGTGAAAATTCTGAGTTTTGCCCCCAAATAAGGAGAATTTCTGTATTTTTGCCCCAATATATAGGGAATTTCTGCCTTTTTGCCCCACAATTAAAGAAATTTCTGCTATTTTGCTCCAAAATACGAAGATTTTCTGCCTTTTTGCCCGAAAATAAGAAGAATGCATATCTTTTTGTCCTAAAAAAGGGAAATTTCTTCATTTTTGTTCCAAATTAAGGGGAATTTCTGCTTTTTTGGCTCTAAATAAGTGGAATGTCTGTTTTTTTCCCCTAAAACAAAGGGAATTTCTGTCTTTTTTGCCCAAAAATAAGGAAAATTTCTGACTTATTTCCCTGAAATAAGTGAAATTTCTGCAATTTTTTTTCAAAATGAGGAAAATTTCTGCCTTTTTGCCCCCAAATAAGGGGAATTTCAGCATTTTTAACTCAAAATAAGGGGAATTTGTGCATTTTTGCCCCAAATTATGGGAAATTTCTGCCTTTTTGCCCCAAAATAAGAACAATTTCTGCAATTTTGTACCAAAATAAAAGAAATTTCTGCCTTTTTGCCCCAAAATAAGAAAATTTCTGCTTTTTTACTGAAATAAGTGAAATTTCTGCAATGTTGCCCTAAAATAAGTGAAATTTCTGAGTTTTGCCCCAAAATAAGGAGAATTTCTGTCTTTTTGCCCCAACATACAGGGAATTCCTGTCTTTTTGGCCCACAATTAGGGAGATTTCTGCAATTTTGCTCCAAAATACGGGGAATTTCTGTTTTTTTGCCCGAAAATAAGAAGAATGCATACCTTTTTGCCATAAAAAAGGGAAATTTCTTCATTTTTGCTCCAAAATAAGGGGAATTTCTGCTTTTTTGCCTCTAAATAAGTGGAATTTCTATCTTTTTCCCCCAAAACAAAGGGAATTTCTGTCTTTTTGCCCCAAAATAAAGATAATTTCTGACTTATTATTCTGAAATAAGTGAAATTTCTGCAATTTTGCCCCAAAATAAGGGAAATTTCTGGCTTTTTGCCCACAAATATTGGGAATTTCAGCCTTTTCACCCCAAAATAAGGGGAATTTCTGCATTTTTGCCCCAAAATATGGGAAATGTCTGCCTTTTTGCCCCAAAATATAAAAAATTTCTGCAATTTGTACCAAAATAAAAGAAATATCTGCCTTTTTTGCCCCAAAATTAGAAAATTTCTGCTTCTTTCGGAAATAAGTGAAATTTCTGCAATTTTGCCCCAAAATAATTGAAATTTCTAAGTTTTGCCCCAAAATAAGAGAAATTTCTTCATTTTGCCCCCAAATAAGGAAAATATCAGCCTTTTTACCTCAAAATAAGGGAAATTTCTGCATTTTTGTCCCAAAATATGAAAAATTTCTGCTTTTTTGCCTCAAAATAAGAACAAATTCTGCAATTTTGTACCAAAATAAAAGAAATTTCTGACTTTCTGCCCCAAAAAAGAAAATTTCTGCTTTTTTTTCTGAAATAAGTGAAATTTCAGAAATTTTGCCCCAAAATATGTGAAATTTCTGCAATTTTGCCCCAAAAAAAGAAAAATTTCTGTAATTTTGCCCCAAAATAATTGAAATTTCTAAGTTTTGCCCCAAAATAAGAGAAATTTCTTCATTTTTGCCCTTAAATAAGGGGAAGTTCTGCATTTTCACCTTAAAATAAGGGGAATTTCTGCATTTTTGCCCCAAAATATGGGAAATTGCTGCCTTTTTCCCAAAATAAGAAAAATTTCTGCAATTTTGTACCAAAATAAAAGAAATTTCTGCCTTTTTGCACCAAAATAAAAAAATTTCTCCTTTTTTTCTGAAATAAGTGAAATTTCTGCAATTTTTCCCCAAAATAAGTGAAATTTCTGAGTTTTGCCACAAAATAAGGAGAATTTCTGTCTTTTTGCCCAAACATATAGGGAATTTCTGCCTTTTTGCCCCACAATTAGAAGAATTTCTGCAATTTTGCTCCAAAATACGGGGAATTTCTGCCTTTTTGCCCGAAAATAAGAAGAATGCATACCTTTTTGCCATAAAAAAGGGAAATTTCTTCATTTTTGCTCCAAAATAAGGGGAATTTCTGCTTTTTTGCCTCTAAATAAGTGGAATTTCTGTCTTTTCCCCCAAAACAAAGGGAATTTCTGTCTATTTTGCCCCAAAATAAGGAAAATTTCTGACTTATTACCCTGAAATAAGTGAAATTTCTGCAATTTTGCCCCGAAATGAGGGAAATTTCTGCATTTTTGCCCCCAAATAAGGAAAATATCAGCCTTTTTACCTCAAAATAAGGGAAATTTCTGCATTTTTGTCCCAAAATATGAAAAATTTCTGCTTTTTTGCCTCAAAATAAGAACAAATTCTGCAATTTTGTACCAAAATAAAAGAAATTTCTGACTTTCTACCCCAAAAAAGAAAATTTCTGCTTTTTTTCTGAAATAAGTGAAATTTCTGAAATTTTGCCCCAAAATATGTGAAATTTCTGCAATTTTGCCCCAAAATAAGAAAAATTTCTGCAATTTTGCCCCAAAATAATTGAAATTTCTAAGTTTTGCCCCAAAATAAGAGAAATTTCTTCATTTTTGCCCCCAAATAAGGAGAAGTTCAGCATTTTTACCTTAAAATAAGGGGAATTTCTGCATTTTTGCCCCAAAATATGGGAAATTTCTGCCTTTTTCCCAAAATAACAAAAATTTCTGCAATTTTGTACCAAAATAAAAGAAATTTCTGCCTTTTTGCCCCAAAATAAAAAAATTTCTCCTTTTTTTCTGAAATAAGTGAAATTTCTGCAATTTTTCCCCAAAATAAGTGAAATTTCTGAGTTTTGCCACAAAATAAGGAGAATTTCTGTCTTTTTGCCCAAACATATAGGGAATTTCTGCCTTTTTGCCCCACAATTAGAAGAATTTCTGCAATTTTGCTCCAAAATACGGGGAATTTCTGCCTTTTTTCCCGAAAATAAGAAGAATGCATACCTTTTTGCCATAAAAAAGGGAAATTTCTTTATTTTTGCTCCAAAATAAGGGGAATTTCTGCTTTTTTCCCCTAAATAAGTGGAATTTCTGTCTTTTTCCCCCAAAACAAAGGGAATTTCTGTCTATTTTGCCCCAAAATAAGGAAAATTTCTGACTTATTACCCTGAAATAAGTGAAATTTCTGCAATTTTGCCCCGAAATGAGGGAAATTTCTGCATTTTTGCCCCCAAATAAGGAAAATATCAGCCTTTTTACCTCAAAATAAGGGAAATTTCTGCATTTTTGTCCCAAAATATGAAAAATTTCTGCTTTTTTGCCTCAAAATAAGAACAAATTCTGCAATTTTGTACCAAAATAAAAGAAATTTCTGACTTTCTGCCCCAAAAAAGAAAATTTCTGCTTTTTTTCTGAAATAAGTGAAATTTCTGAAATTTTGCCCCAAAATATGTGAAATTTCTGCAATTTTGCCCCAAAATAAGAAAAATTTCTGCAATTTTGCCCCAAAATAATTGAAATTTCTAAGTTTTGCCCCAAAATAAGAGAAATTTCTTCATTTTTGCCCCCAAATAAGGGGAAGTTCAGCATTTTTACCTTAAAATAAGGGGAATTTCTGCATTTTTGTCCCAAATTTTGGGAAATTTCTGCCTTTTTCCCAAAATAAGAAAAATTTCTGCAATTTTTACCAAAATAAAAGAAATTTCTGCCTTTTTGCCCCAAAATAAAAAAATTTCTCCTTTTTTTCTGAAATAAGTGAAATTTCTGCAATTTTTCCCCAAAATAAGTGAAATTTCTGAGTTTTGCCACAAAATAAGGAGAATTTCTGTCTTTTTGCCCAAACATATAGGGAATTTCTGCCTTTTTGTCCCACAATTAGAAGAATTTCTGCAATTTTGCTCCAAAATACGGGGAATTTCTGCCTTTTTGCCCGAAAATAAGAAGAATGCATACCTTTTTGCCATAAAAAAGGGAAATTTCTTTATTTTTGCTCCAAAATAAGGGGAATTTCTGCTTTTTTGCCTCTAAATAAGTGGAATTTCTGTCTTTTTCCCCCAAAACAAAGGGAATTTCTGTCTATTTTGCCCCAAAATAAGGAAAATTTCTGACTTATTACCCTGAAATAAGTGAAATTTCTGCAATTTTGCCCCGAAATGAGGGAAATTTCTGCATTTTTGCCCCCAAATAAGGAAAATATCAGCCTTTTTACCTCAAAATAAGGGAAATTTCTGCATTTTTGTCCCAAAATATGAAAAATTTCTGCTTTTTTGCCTCAAAATAAGAACAAATTCTGCAATTTTGTACCAAAATAAAAGAAATTTCTGACTTTCTGCCCCAAAAAAGAAAATTTCTGCTTTTTTTTCTGAAATAAGTGAAATTTCTGAAATTTTGCCCCAAAATATGTGAAATTTCTGCAATTTTGCCCCAAAATAAGAAAAATTTCTGCAATTTTGCCCCAAAATAAGTGAAATTTTTTAGTTTTGCCCCAAAATAAGGAGAATTTCTGTTTTTGCCCCAACATATAGGGAATTTCTGCCTTTTTGCCCCACAATTAGGGGAATTTCTGCAATTTTGCTCCAAAATACAAGGAATTACTGCCTTTTTGCCAGAAAATAAGAAGAATGCATACCTTTTTGCCATAAAAATGGGAAATTTTTTCATTTTTGCTCCAAAATAAGAGACATTTCTGCTTTTTTGCCTCTAAATAAGTGGAATTTCTGTCTTTTTCCCTCAAAACAAAGGGAATTTCTGTCTTTTTTGCTCCAAAATAACAAAAATTTCTGAATTATTACCCTGAAATAAGTGAAATTTCTACAATTTTGCCCCAAAATGAGGGAAATTTCTGCCTTTTTGCCCCCAAATAAGGAAAATATCAGCCTTTTTACCTGAAAATAAGGGAAATTTCTGCATTTTTGCCCCAAAATATGGGAAATATCTGCCCTTTTGCCCCACAATAAGAACAAATTCTGCAATTTTGTACCTAAATAAAAGAAATTTCTGACTTTTTGCCCCAAAAAAGAAAATTTCTGCTTTTTTTTCTGAAATAAGTGAAATTTCTGCAATTTTGCCATAAAATAAGTGAAATTTCTGAGTTTTGCCCCAAAATAAGGAGAATTTCTGTCTTTTTGCCCCAACATATAGGGAATTTCTGCCTTTTTGGCTCACAATTAGAAGGATTTCTGCAATTTTGGTCCAAAATACGGGGAATTTCTGTCTTTTTGCCCGAAAATAAGAAGAATGCATACCTTTTTGCCATAAAAAAGGGAAATTTCTTCATTTTTGCTTCAAAATAATGGGAATTTCTGCTTTTTTGCCTCTAAATAAGTGGAATTTCTGTCTTTTCCCCCAAAACATAGAAAATTTCTGTCTTTTTGCCCCAAAATAAAGATAATTTCTGACTTATTATTCTGAAATAAGTGAAATTTCTGCAATTATGCCCGAAAATAAGGGAAATTTCCGCCTTTTTGCCCCCAAATAAGGGGAATTTCAGCCTTTTTACCTCAAAATAAGGAGAATTTCTGCATTTTTGCCCCAAAATATGGGAAATGTCATCCTTTTTGCCCCAAAATAAGGAAAATTTCTGCAATTTTGTACAAAAATAAAAGAAATATCTGCCTTTTGCCCCAAAATTAGAAAATTTCTGCTTTTTTTTGGAAATAAGTGATATTTCTGTTATTTGCCCCAAAATAATTGAAATTTCTAAGTTTTGCCCCAAAATAAGGGAAATTTCTGCCTTTTTGCTACCAAATGATGGGAAGTTCAGCATTTTTACCTTAAAATAAGAGGAATTTCTGCATTTTTGCCAAAAAATATGGGAAATTTCTGCCTTTTTCCCAAAATACGAAAAATTTCTGCAATTTTGTACCAAAAGAAAAGAAATTTCTGCCTTTTTGCCCCAAAATAAGAAAATTTCTGCTTTTTTTCTGAAATAAGTGAAATTTCTGCAATTTTGCCCCAAAATAAGTGAAATTTCTGAGTTTTGCCCTAAAATAAGGAGAATTTCTGTCTTTTTGCCCAAACATATAGGGAATTTCTGCCTTTTTGCCCCACAATTAGGGGAATTTCTGCAATTTTGCTCCAAAATACGGGGAATTTCTGCCTTTTTGCCCACAAATAAGGGGAATTTCAGCATTTTACCTCAAAATAAGAGGAATTTCTGCATTTTTGCCCCAAAATATGGGAAATTTCTGCCTTTTTGGCCCCAAATAAGAACAATTTCTGCAATTTTGTACCAAAATAAAAGAAATTTCTCACTTTTAGCCCCAAAAAATAAAATTTCTGCTTTTTTTTCTGAAATAAGTGAAATTTCTGCAATTTTGCCCCAAAATAAGAGAAATTTCTGCCTTTTTGCCCCCAAATTAAGGGAATTTCAGACTTTTTGCCTCAAAATAAGGGGAATTTCTGCATTTTTGCCACAAAATATTTGGATTTTTTTCTCTTTTGCCCCAAAATAAGGAAAACTTCTGCCTTTTTTCCTGAAATAAGTGAAATTTCTGCAATTTTGCCCCAAAATAAGTGAAATTTCTGCAATTTTGCCCCAAAATGAGGGAAATTTCTGCCTTTTTGTCCCAAATAAGGGGAATTTCAGCATTTTACCTCAAAATAAGGGGAATTTCTGCATTTTTGCCCTAAAATATGGGAAATTTCTGCCTTTTTGCCCCAAAATAAGAACATTTTCTGCAATTTTGTATCAAAATAAAAGAAATTTCTGACTTTTTGCCCTAAAAAAGAAAATTTCTGCTTTTTTTTTCTGAAATAAGTGAAATTTCTGCAATTTTGCCCCAAAATAAGTGAAATTTCTGCAGTTTTGCCCCAAAATAAGGGAAATTCCTGGAATTTTGCCCCAAAATAAGTGGAATTTCTGAGTTATGCTCCAAAATAAAGAGAATTTCTGTCTTTTTGCCCAAAAATATAGAAAATTTCTGCCTTTTTGTCCCACAATTAGGGGAATTTCTGCAATTTTGCTCCAAAATACGGGGAATTTCTGCCTTTTTACCCGAAAACAAGAAGAATGCATACCTTTTTGCCATAAAAAAGGGAAATTTCTTCATTTTTGCTCCAAAATAAGGGGAATTTCTGCTTTTTTGCCTCTTAATAAGTGGAATTTCTGTCTTTTTCCCAAAATACAAATGGAATTTCTGTCTTTTTTGCCCCAAAATAAGGAAAATTTCTGACTTGTTACCCTGAAATAAGTGAAATTTCTGCAATTTTGCCCCAAAATAAGGAAAATTTCTGCCTTTTTTTTCCCCAAATAAGGGGAATTTAAGCCTTTTTACCTCAAAATAAGGGGAATTTCTGCATTTTTGCCACAAAATATTTGGAATTTCTGCCTTTTTGCTTCAAAATAAGGAAAACTTCTGCCTTTTTTCCTGAAATAAGTGAAATTTCTGCAATTTTGCTTCAAAATAAGTGAAATTTCTGCAATTTTGCCCCAAAATAAGTGAAATTTCTGCAGTTTTGCCCCAAAATAAGGGAAATTCCTAAAATTTTGCCCCAAAATAAGTGGAATTTCTGAGTTTTGCCCCAAAATAAGGAGAATTTCTGTGTTTTTGCCCCAACATATAGGGAATTTCTGCCTTTTTGTCCCATAATTAGGGGAATTTCTGCAATTTTGCTCCAAAATACGGGGATTTTCTCTTTTTGCCCGAAAACAAGAACAATGCATACCTTTTTGCCATAAAAAAGGGAAATTTCTTCATTTTTGCTTCAAAATAAGGGGAATTTCTGCTTTTTTGCCTCTTAATAAGTGGAATTTCTGTCTTTTTCCCCCAATACAAAGGGAATTTCTGTCTTTTTTGCCTCAAAATAAGGAAAATTTCTGACTTGTTACCCTGAAAGTAAGTGAAATTTCTGAAATTTTGCCCCAAAATAAGGGAAATTTCTGCCTTTTTTCCCCCAAATAAGGGGAATTTCAGCCTTTTGACCTCAAAATAAGGGGAATTTCTGCATTTTTGCCACAAAATATTTGGAATTTCTTCCTTTTTGCCCCAAAATAAGGAAAACTTCTGCCTTTTTTCCTGAAAAAAGTGAAATTTCTGCAATTTTGCTTCAAAATAAGTGAAATTTCTACAATTTTGCCACAAAATAAGGGAAATTTCTGGAATTTTGCCCCAAAATATTTGGAATTTCTGAGTTTTTTCCCAAAATAAAAAGAATTTCTGTCTTTTTGCCCCAACATATAGGGAATTTCTGCCTTTTTGCCCTACAATTAAAGGAATTTCTGGAATTTTGCTCCAAAATACGGGGAATTTCTGCCTTTTTGCCCCCAAATAAAGGGAATTTCAGCCTTTTTACCTCAAAATAAGGGGAATTTCTGCATTTTTGCCCCAAAATATAGAAAATTTCTGCCTAATGCACCAAAATAAGAACAATTTCTGCAATTTTGTACCAAAATAAAAGGAATTTCTGACTTTTTGCCCCAAAAAAGAAAATTTCTGCTTTTTTTAATTAAATAAGTGAAATTTCTGCAATTTTTCCCCAAAATAAGTGAAATTTCCTCAATTTTGCCGCAAAATAAGGGAAATTTCTGAAATTTTGCCCCAAAATAAGTCGAATTTCTGAGTTTTGCCCCAAAATAAGAAGAATTTCTGTCTTTTTGCCCTAACATATAGGAAATTTCTGCCTATTTGCCCCACAATTAGGGGAATTTCTGCAATTTTGCTTCAAAATTCAAAGAATTTCTGCCTTTTTGCCCGAAAATAAGAAGATGCATAACTTTTTGCCATAAAAAAGGAAAATTTTTTCATTTTTGCTCCAAAATAAGGGGAATTTCTGCTTTTTTGCCTCTAAATAAGTGAAATTTCTGTCTTTTTCCCCCAAAACATAGGGAATTTCTGCCTTTTTTGCCCCAAAATAAGGAAAATTTCTGACTTATTACAGTGAAATAAGTGAAATTTCTGCAATTTGCCTCAAAATAAGGGAAATTTCTCCCTTTTTGCACCCAAATAAGAAGAATTTCAGAATTTTTACCTCAAAATAAGGGGAATTTTTGCCTTTTTGCCCCAAAATAAGAAAATTTCTAGTTTTTTCTGAAATAAGTGAAATTTCTGCAATTTTGCACCAAAATAAGGGAAATTTCTGAGTTTTGCCCCAAAATAAGGGGAATTTCTGCCTTTTTGCCCCCAAATAATGGGAATTTCAGCATTTTTACCTCAAAATAAAAGAAATTTCTGCATTTTTGCCCTAAAATATGGGAAATTTCTGCCTCTTGGCCCAAAATAAGAATAATTTTTGCAATTTTGTACCAAAATAAAAGAAATTTCTGCCTATTTGCACCTAAATAAAAAAATATCTGCTTTTTTTTCTGAAATAAGTGAAATTTCTGCAATTTTGCCCCCAAAAAATGAAATTTCTGAGTTTTGCTCCAGAAAAAGGAGAATTTCTGTCTTTTTGCCGCAACATATATGGAATTTCTGCCTTTTTGTCCCACAATTAGGGGAATTTTTGCAATTTTGCTTCAAAATACAGGAAATTTCTGCCTTTTTGCCCGAAAACAAGAAGAATGCATACCTTTTTGCCATAAAAAAGGGAAATTTGTTCATTTTTGCTTCAAAATAAGGTGAATTTCTGCTTTTTTGCCTCTAAATAAGTGGAATTTCTGTCTTTTCCCCCCAAAACAAAGGGAATTTCTGTATTTTTGCCCCAAAATAAGGAAAATTTCTGACCTATTACACTGAAATAAGTGAAATTTCTACAATTTTGCCCCAAAATAAGGGAAATTTCTGCCTTTTTGCCCCCAAATAAGGGGAATTTCAGCATTTTACTTCAAAATAAGGGGAATTTTTGCATTTTTGCCCCAAAATATGGGAAATTTCTGCCTTTTTGCCCCAAAATAAGAAAAATTTCTGCAATTTTGTACCAAAATAAAAGAAATTTCTTCCTTTTTGCCCCAAAATATGAAAATTTCTGCTTTTTTTCTTAAATAAGTGAAATTTCTGCAATTTTGCCACAAAATAAGTGAAATTTCTGAGTTTTGCCCCAAAATAAGGGGAATTTCTGCCTTTTTGCCCCCAAATAAGAGGAATTTCAGCATTTTTACCTCAAAATAAGGGGAATTTCTGCATTTTCCCCAAAATATGGGAAATTTCTGCCTTTTTGCCCAAAATAAGAAAAATTTCTGCAATTTTGTACCAAAATAAAAGAAATTTCTGTTTTTTTGCCCCAAAATAAGAAAATTTTGCTTTTTTTCTGAAATAAGTGAAATTTCTGCAATTTTGCCCCAAAATAAGTGAAATTTCTGAGTTTTGCCCCAAAATAAGAGAATTTCTGTCTTTTTGCCCCAACATATAGTGAATTTCTGCATTTTTGCCCCACACTTAGGGGAATTTCTGCAATTTTGCTCCAAAATACGGGGAATTTCTGCCTTTTTGCCCGAAAATAAGAAGAATGCATATCTTTTTGCCATAAAAAAAGGAAATTTCTTCATTTTTGCTCCAAAAGAAGAAGAATTTCTGCTTTTTTGACTCTAAATAAGTGGAATTTCTGTCTTTTTCTCCCAAAGCAAAGGGAATTTCTGTCTTTTTTGCCCCAAAATAAGGAAAATTTCTGACTAATTACCCTGAAATAAGTGAAATTTCTGCAATTTTGCTCCAAAATAAGGAAAATTTCTGCCTTTTTGCTCCCAAATAAGGGGAATTTCAGCCTTTTTACTTCAAAACAAGGGCAATTGCTGCATTCTTGCTCCAAAATATGGGAAATTTCTGCCTTTTTGCCCCAAAATAAGAAAAATGTCTGCAATTTTGTACCAAAATAAAAGAAATTTCTGTTTTTTTGCCTCAAAATAAGAAAATTTCTGCTTTTTTTCTGAAATAAGTGAAATTTCTTCAATTTTGCCCCAAAATAAGTGAAATTTCTGAGTTTTGCCCCAAAATAAGAGAATTTCTGTCTTTTTGCCCCAACATATAGTGAATTTCTGCATTTTTGCCCCACACTTAGGGGAATTTCTGCAATTTTGCTCCAAAATACGGGGAATTTCTGCCTTTTTGCCCGAAAATAAGAAGAATGCATATCTTTTTGCCATAAAAAAAGGAAATTTCTTCATTTTTGCTCCAAAAGAAGAAGAATTTCTGCTTTTTTGACTCTAAATAAGTGGAATTTCTGTCTTTTTCCCCCAAAGCAAAGGGAATTTCTGTCTTTTTTGCCCCAAAATAAGGAAAATTTCTGACTAATTACCCTGAAATAAGTGAAATTTCTGCAATTTTGCCCCAAAATAAGGAAAATTTCTGCCTTTTTGCTCCCAAATAAAGGGAATTTCAGCCTTTTTACCTCAAAATAAGGGGAATTTCTGCATTTTTGCTCCAAAATATGGGAAATTTCTGCCTTTTTGCCCCAAAATAAGAAAAATTTCTGCAATTTTGTACCAAAATAAAAGAAATTTCTGCCTTTTTGCCCCAAAATAAGAAAATTTCTGCTTTTTTTCTTAAATAAGTGAAATTTCTGCAATTTTGCCCCAGAATAAGTGAAAATTTTGAGTTTTGCCCCCAAATAAGGAGAATTTCTGTCTTTTTGCCCCAATATATAGGGAATTTCTGCATTTTGCCCCACAATTAAAGGAATTTCTGCAATTTTGCTCCAAAATACGGGGATTTTCTGCCTTTTTGCCCCAAAATAAGAAGAATGCATATCTTTTTGCCATAAAAAAGGGAAATTTCTTCATTTTTGCTCCAAAATAAGGGGAATTTTTGCTTTTTTGTCTCTAAATTAGTGGAATTTCTGTTTTTTTCCCCCAATACAAAGGGAATTTCTGTCTTTTTTGCCCAAAAATAAGAAAAATTTCTGACTTATTACCCTGAAATAAGTGAAATTTCTGCAATTTTGCCCCAAAATAAGGAAAATTTCTGCATTTTTTTTCCCCAAATAAGGGGAATTTAAGCCTTTTTACCTCAAAATAAGGGGAATTTCTGCATTTTTGCCACAAAATATTTGGAATTTCTGCCTTTTTGCTTCAAAATAAGGAAAACTTCTGCCTTTTTTCCTGAAATAAGTGAAATTTCTGCAATTTTGCTTCAAAATAAGTGAAATTTCTGCAATTTTGCCCCAAAATAAGTGAAATTTCTGCAGTTTTGCCCCAAAATAAGGGAAATTCCTAAAATTTTGCCCCAAAATAAGTGGAATTTCTGAGTTTTGCCCCAAAATAAGGAGAATTTCTGTGTTTTTGCCCCAACATATAGGGAATTTCTGCCTTTTTGTCCCATAATTAGGGGAATTTCTGCAATTTTGCTCCAAAATACGGGGATTTTCTCTTTTTGCCCGAAAACAAGAACAATGCATACCTTTTTGCCATAAAAAAGGGAAATTTCTTCATTTTTGCTTCAAAATAAGGGGAATTTCTGCTTTTTTGCCTCTTAATAAGTGGAATTTCTGTCTTTTTCCCCCAATACAAAGGGAATTTCTGTCTTTTTTGCCTCAAAATAAGGAAAATTTCTGACTTGTTACCCTGAAAGTAAGTGAAATTTCTGAAATTTTGCCCCAAAATAAGGGAAATTTCTGCCTTTTTTCCCCCAAATAAGGGGAATTTCAGCCTTTTGACCTCAAAATAAGGGGAATTTCTGCATTTTTGCCACAAAATATTTGGAATTTCTTCCTTTTTGCCCCAAAATAAGGAAAACTTCTGCCTTTTTTCCTGAAAAAAGTGAAATTTCTGCAATTTTGCTTCAAAATAAGTGAAATTTCTACAATTTTGCCACAAAATAAGGGAAATTTCTGGAATTTTGCCCCAAAATATTTGGAATTTCTGAGTTTTTTCCCAAAATAAAAAGAATTTCTGTCTTTTTGCCCCAACATATAGGGAATTTCTGCCTTTTTGCCCTACAATTAAAGGAATTTCTGGAATTTTGCTCCAAAATACGGGGAATTTCTGCCTTTTTGCCCCCAAATAAAGGGAATTTCAGCCTTTTTACCTCAAAATAAGGGGAATTTCTGCATTTTTGCCCCAAAATATAGAAAATTTCTGCCTAATGCACCAAAATAAGAACAATTTCTGCAATTTTGTACCAAAATAAAAGGAATTTCTGACTTTTTGCCCCAAAAAAGAAAATTTCTGCTTTTTTTAATTAAATAAGTGAAATTTCTGCAATTTTTCCCCAAAATAAGTGAAATTTCCTCAATTTTGCCGCAAAATAAGGGAAATTTCTGAAATTTTGCCCCAAAATAAGTCGAATTTCTGAGTTTTGCCCCAAAATAAGAAGAATTTCTGTCTTTTTGCCCTAACATATAGGAAATTTCTGCCTATTTGCCCCACAATTAGGGGAATTTCTGCAATTTTGCTTCAAAATTCAAAGAATTTCTGCCTTTTTGCCCGAAAATAAGAAGATGCATAACTTTTTGCCATAAAAAAGGAAAATTTTTTCATTTTTGCTCCAAAATAAGGGGAATTTCTGCTTTTTTGCCTCTAAATAAGTGAAATTTCTGTCTTTTTCCCCCAAAACATAGGGAATTTCTGCCTTTTTTGCCCCAAAATAAGGAAAATTTCTGACTTATTACAGTGAAATAAGTGAAATTTCTGCAATTTGCCTCAAAATAAGGGAAATTTCTCCCTTTTTGCACCCAAATAAGAAGAATTTCAGAATTTTTACCTCAAAATAAGGGGAATTTTTGCCTTTTTGCCCCAAAATAAGAAAATTTCTAGTTTTTTCTGAAATAAGTGAAATTTCTGCAATTTTGCACCAAAATAAGGGAAATTTCTGAGTTTTGCCCCAAAATAAGGGGAATTTCTGCCTTTTTGCCCCCAAATAATGGGAATTTCAGCATTTTTACCTCAAAATAAAAGAAATTTCTGCATTTTTGCCCTAAAATATGGGAAATTTCTGCCTCTTGGCCCAAAATAAGAATAATTTTTGCAATTTTGTACCAAAATAAAAGAAATTTCTGCCTATTTGCACCTAAATAAAAAAATATCTGCTTTTTTTTCTGAAATAAGTGAAATTTCTGCAATTTTGCCCCCAAAAAATGAAATTTCTGAGTTTTGCTCCAGAAAAAGGAGAATTTCTGTCTTTTTGCCGCAACATATATGGAATTTCTGCCTTTTTGTCCCACAATTAGGGGAATTTTTGCAATTTTGCTTCAAAATACAGGAAATTTCTGCCTTTTTGCCCGAAAACAAGAAGAATGCATACCTTTTTGCCATAAAAAAGGGAAATTTGTTCATTTTTGCTTCAAAATAAGGTGAATTTCTGCTTTTTTGCCTCTAAATAAGTGGAATTTCTGTCTTTTCCCCCCAAAACAAAGGGAATTTCTGTATTTTTGCCCCAAAATAAGGAAAATTTCTGACCTATTACACTGAAATAAGTGAAATTTCTACAATTTTGCCCCAAAATAAGGGAAATTTCTGCCTTTTGCCCCCAAATAAGGGGAATTTCAGCATTTTACTTCAAAATAAGGGGAATTTTTGCATTTTTGCCCCAAAATATGGGAAATTTCTGCCTTTTTGCCCCAAAATAAGAAAAATTTCTGCAATTTTGTACCAAAATAAAAGAAATTTCTTCCTTTTTGCCCCAAAATATGAAAATTTCTGCTTTTTTTCTTAAATAAGTGAAATTTCTGCAATTTTGCCACAAAATAAGTGAAATTTCTGAGTTTTGCCCCAAAATAAGGGGAATTTCTGCCTTTTTGCCCCCAAATAAGAGGAATTTCAGCATTTTTACCTCAAAATAAGGGGAATTTCTGCATTTTCCCCAAAATATGGGAAATTTCTGCCTTTTTGCCCAAAATAAGAAAAATTTCTGCAATTTTGTACCAAAATAAAAGAAATTTCTGTTTTTTTGCCCCAAAATAAGAAAATTTTGCTTTTTTTCTGAAATAAGTGAAATTTCTGCAATTTTGCCCCAAAATAAGTGAAATTTCTGAGTTTTGCCCCAAAATAAGAGAATTTCTGTCTTTTTGCCCCAACATATAGTGAATTTCTGCATTTTTGCCCCACACTTAGGGGAATTTCTGCAATTTTGCTCCAAAATACGGGGAATTTCTGCCTTTTTGCCCGAAAATAAGAAGAATGCATATCTTTTTGCCATAAAAAAAGGAAATTTCTTCATTTTTGCTCCAAAAGAAGAAGAATTTCTGCTTTTTTGACTCTAAATAAGTGGAATTTCTGTCTTTTTCTCCCAAAGCAAAGGGAATTTCTGTCTTTTTTGCCCCAAAATAAGGAAAATTTCTGACTAATTACCCTGAAATAAGTGAAATTTCTGCAATTTTGCTCCAAAATAAGGAAAATTTCTGCCTTTTTGCTCCCAAATAAGGGGAATTTCAGCCTTTTTACTTCAAAACAAGGGCAATTTCTGCATTCTTGCTCCAAAATATGGGAAATTTCTGCCTTTTTGCCCCAAAATAAGAAAAATGTCTGCAATTTTGTACCAAAATAAAAGAAATTTCTGTTTTTTTGCCTCAAAATAAGAAAATTTCTGCTTTTTTTCTGAAATAAGTGAAATTTCTTCAATTTTGCCCCAAAATAAGTGAAATTTCTGAGTTTTGCCCCAAAATAAGAGAATTTCTGTCTTTTTGCCCCAACATATAGTGAATTTCTGCATTTTTGCCCCACACTTAGGGGAATTTCTGCAATTTTGCTCCAAAATACGGGGAATTTCTGCCTTTTTGCCCGAAAATAAGAAGAATGCATATCTTTTTGCCATAAAAAAAGGAAATTTCTTCATTTTTGCTCCAAAAGAAGAAGAATTTCTGCTTTTTTGACTCTAAATAAGTGGAATTTCTGTCTTTTTCCCCCAAAGCAAAGGGAATTTCTGTCTTTTTTGCCCCAAAATAAGGAAAATTTCTGACTAATTACCCTGAAATAAGTGAAATTTCTGCAATTTTGCCCCAAAATAAGGAAAATTTCTGCCTTTTTGCTCCCAAATAAAGGGAATTTCAGCCTTTTTACTTCAAAACAAGGGGAATTTCTGCATTTTTGCTCCAAAATATGGGAAATTTCTGCCTTTTTGCCCCAAAATAAGAAAAATTTCTGCAATTTTGTACCAAAATAAAAGAAATTTCTGCCTTTTTGCCCCAAAATAAGAAAATTTCTGCTTTTTTTCTTAAATAAGTGAAATTTCTGCAATTTTGCCCCAGAATAAGTGAAAATTTTGAGTTTTGCCCCCAAATAAGGAGAATTTCTGTCTTTTTGCCCCAATATATAGGGAATTTCTGCATTTTGCCCCACAATTAAAGGAATTTCTGCAATTTTGCTCCAAAATACGGGGATTTTCTGCCTTTTTGCCCCAAAATAAGAAGAATGCATATCTTTTTGCCATAAAAAAGGGAAATTTCTTCATTTTTGCTCCAAAATAAGGGGAATTTTTGCTTTTTTGTCTCTAAATTAGTGGAATTTCTGTTTTTTTCCCCCAATACAAAGGGAATTTCTGTCTTTTTTGCCCAAAAATAAGAAAAATTTCTGACTTATTACCCTGAAATAAGTGAAATTTCTTCAATTTTGCCCCAAAATGAGGAAAATTTCTGCCTTTTTGCCCTCAAATAAGTGGAATTTCAGCTTTTTAAACTCAAAATAAGGGGAATTTCTGCACTTTTGCCTCAAAATATGGGAAATTTCTGCCTTTTTGCTCCAAAATAAGAACAATTTCTGCAATTTGTACCAAAATAAAAGAAATTTCTGCCTTTTTGCCCCAAAATAAAAAAATTTCTGCTTTTTTTCTGAAATAAGTGAAATTTCTGCAATTTTGCCCTAAAATAAGTGAAATTTCTGAGTTTTGCCCAAAAATAAGGAGAATTTCTGTCTTTTTGCTCCAACATATAGGGAATCCCTGCCTTTTTGGCCCACAATTTGGGGGATTTCTGCAATATTGCTGCAAAATACGGGAAATTTCTGTCTTTTTGCCCGAAAATAAGAAGAATGCATACCTTTTTGCATTAAAAAGAGAAATTTCTTCATTTTTGCTCCAAAATAAGGGGAATTTCTGCTTTTTTGCCTCTAAATAAGTGGAATTTCTGTCTTTTTCCCCAAAACAAAGGGAATTTCTGTCTTTTTGCCCCAAAATAAGATAATTTCTGATTTATTATTCTGAAATAATTGAAATTTCTTTAATTTTGCCCCAAAATAAGGGAAATTTCTGCCTTTTTGCCTCCAAATAATGGGAATTTCAGCATTTTTACCTCAAAATAAGGGGAATTTCTGCATTTTTGCCCTAAAATATGGGAAATTTCTGCCTTTTTGCCCCAAAATAATAACAATTTCTGCAATTTTGTACCAAAGTAAAAGAAATTTCTGACTTTTTGCCCCAAAAAGAAAATTTCTGCTTTTTTTTTCAGAAATAAGTGAAATTTCTGCAATTTTGCCCCAAAATAAGTGAAATTTCTGCAGTTTTGCCCCAAAATATGGGAAATTCCTAAAATTTTGCCCCAAAATAAGTGGAATTTCTGAGTTTTTTTCCAAAATAAGGAGAATTTCTGTCTTTTTGCCCCAACATATAGGGAATTTCTGCCTTTTTTTCCCACAATTAGGGGAATTTCTGCAATTTTGCTCCAAAATACGGGAAATTTCTGCCTTTTTGCCCGAAAACAAGAAGAATGCATACCTTTTTGCCATAAAAAAGGGAAATTTCTTTATTTTTGCTCCAAAATAAGGGGAATTTCTGCTTGTTTGCCTCTTAATAAGTGGAATTTCTGTCTTTTTCCCCCAATACAAAGGGAATTTTTGTCTTTTTTGCCCCAAAATAAGGAAAATTTCTGACTTGTTACCCTGAATTAAGTGAAATTTCTGCAATTTTGCCCCAAAATAAGGGAAATTTCTGCATTTTTCCCCCAAATAAGGGGAATTTCAGCCTTTTTACCTCAAAATAAGGGGAATTTCCGCATTTTTGCCCCAAAATATGTGAAATTTCTGCCTTTTTGCCTCAAAATAAGAACAAATTCTGCAATTTTGTACCAAAGTAAAAGAAATTTCTGACTTTTGCCCCAAAATAAGAACAATTTCTGCTTTTTTTTTTCTGAAATAAGTGAAATTTCTGAAATTTTGCCACAAAATATGTGAAATTTCGGCAATTTTGCCCCAAAATAAGAAAAATTTCTGCAATTTGCCCCAAAATAAGTGAAATTTCTGAGTTTTGCCCCAAAATAAGGAGAATTTCTGTTTTTGCCCCAACATATAGTGAATTTCTGCCTTTTTGCCCCACAATTAGGGAAATTTCTGCAATTTTGCTCCAAAATAGAGGGAATTACTGCTTTTTTGCCCGAAAATAAGAAGAATGCATAACTTTTTGCCATAAAAAAGGAAAATTTCTGCATTTTTGCCCCAAAATATGGGAAATTTCTGCCCTTTTGCCGCAAAATAAGAACAAATTCTGCAATTTTGTACCTAAATAAAAGAAATTTCTGACTTTTGCCCCAACAAAGAAAATTTCTGCTTTTTTTTCTGAAATAAGTGAAATTTCTGCAATTTTGCCCCAAAATATGTGAATTTCTGCAGTTTTGCCCCAAAATAAGTGAAATTTCTGAGTTTTGCCCCAAAATAAGGAGAATTTCTGTTTTTCCCCAACATATAGGGAATTTCTGCCTTTTTGCCCCGCAATTAGGGGAATTTCTGCAATTTTGCTCCAAAATACGGGGAATTTCTGCATTTTTGCCCGAAAACAAGAAGAATGCATACCTTTTTGCCATAAAAAGGGAAATTTCTTCATTTTTGCTCCAAAATAAAAGGAATTTCTGCTTTTTTGCCTCTAAATAAGTGGAATTTCTGTTTTTTTCCCCCAAAACAAAGGGGATTTCTGTCTATTTTGCCCCCAAATAAGGAAAATTTCTGACTCATTACCCTGAAATAAGTGAAATTTCTGCAATTTTGCCCCAAAATGAGGAAAATTTCTGCCTCTTTGCCCCCAAATAAGGGGAATTTCAGCCTTTTTAACTCAAAATAAGGGGAATTTCTGCATTTTTGCCCCAAAATATGGGAAATTTCTGCCTTTTTGCCCCAAAATAAGAAAAATTTCTGCAATTTTTTACCAAAATAAAAGAAATTTCTGTCTTTTTGCCCCAAAATAAGAAAATTTCTGCTTTTTTTCTGAAATAAGTGAAATTTCTGCAATTTTGCCCTAAAATAAGTGAAATTTCTGAGTTTTGCCTCAAAATAAGGAGAATTTCTGTCTTTTTGCCCAAACATATAGGGAATTTCTGCCTTTTTGGCCCACAATTAGGGGGATTTCTGCAATTTTGCTCCAAAATACGGGGAATTTCTGCCTTTTTGCCCGAAAACAAGAAGAATGCATAACTTTTTGCCATAAAAAAGGGAAATTTCTTTATTTTTGCTCCAAAATAAGGGGAATTTCTGCTTGTTTGCCTCTTAATAAGTGGAATTTCTGTCTTTTTCCCCCAATACAAAGGGAATTTCTGTCTTTTTTGCCCCAAAATAAGGAAAATTTCTGACTTGTTACCCTGAAGTAAGTGAAATTTCTGCAATTTTGCCCCAAAATAAGGGAAATTTCTGCATTTTTTCCCCCAAATAAGGGGAATTTCAGCATTTTTACCTCAAAATAAGGGGAATTTCCGCATTTTTGCCCCAAAATATGTGAAATTTCTGCCTTTTTGCCTCAAAATAAGAACAAATTCTGCAATTTTGTACCAAAGTAAAAGAAATTTCTGACTTTTGCCCCAAAATAAGAACAATTTCTGCTTTTTTTTTTCTGAAATAAGTGAAATTTCTGAAATTTTGCCACAAAATATGTGAAATTTCGGCAATTTTGCCCCAAAATAAGAAAAATTTCTGCAATTTGCCCCAAAACAAGTGAAATTTCTGAGTTTTGCCCCAAAATAAGGAGAATTTCTGTTTTTGCCCCAACATATAGTGAATTTCTGCCTTTTTGCCCCACAATTAGGGAAATTTCTGCAATTTTGCTCCAAAATAGAGGGAATTACTGCTTTTTTGCCCGAAAATAAGAAGAATGCATAACTTTTTGCCATAAAAAAGGGAAATTTCTTCATTTTTGCTCCAAAATAAGGGGAATTTCTGCTTTTTTGCCTCTAAATAAGTGGAATTTCTGTCTTTTTTCCCCCAATACAAAGGGAATTTCTGTCTTTTTTGCCCCAAAATAAGAAAAATTTCTGACTTATTACCCTGAAATAAGTGAAATTTCTGCAATTTTGCCCCAAAATGAGGGAAATTTCTGCCTTTTTGCCCCCAAATAAAGAAAATATCAGTCTTTTTACCTGAAAATAAGGAAAATTTCTGCATTTTTGCCCCAAAATATGGGAAATTTCTGCCCTTTTGCCGCAAAATAAGAACAAATTCTGCAATTTTGTACCTAAATAAAAGAAATTTCTGACTTTTGCCCCAACAAAGAAAATTTCTGCTTTTTTTTCTGAAATAAGTGAAATTTCTGCAATTTTGCCCCAAAATATGTGAATTTCTGCAGTTTTGCCCCAAAATAAGTGAAATTTCTGAGTTTTGCCCCAAAATAAGGAGAATTTCTGTTTTTCCCCAACATATAGGGAATTTCTGCCTTTTTGCCCCGCAATTAGGGGAATTTCTGCAATTTTGCTCCAAAATACGGGGAATTTCTGCATTTTTGCCCGAAAACAAGAAGAATGCATACCTTTTTGCCATAAAAAGGGAAATTTCTTCATTTTTGCTCCAAAATAAAAGGAATTTCTGCTTTTTTGCCTCTAAATAAGTGGAATTTCTGTTTTTTTCCTACAAAACAAAGGGGATTTCTGTCTATTTTGCCCCCAAATAAGGAAAATTTCTGACTCATTACCCTGAAATAAGTGAAATTTCTGCAATTTTGCCCCAAAATGAGGAAAATTTCTGCCTCTTTGCCCCCAAATAAGGGGAATTTCAGCCTTTTTAACTCAAAATAAGGGGAATTTCTGCATTTTTGCCCCAAAATATGGGAAATTTCTGCCTTTTTGCCCCAAAATAAGAAAAATTTCTGCAATTTTTTACCAAAATAAAAGAAATTTCTGTCTTTTTGCCCCAAAATAAGAAAAATTTCTGACTTGTTACCCTGAAGTAAGTGAAATTTCTGCAATTTTGCCCCAAAATAAGGGAAATTTCTGCATTTTTTCCCCCAGATAAGGGGAATTTCAGCCTTTTTATTTCAAAATAAGGGGAATTTCCGCATTTTTGCCCCAAAATATGTGAAATTTCTGCCTTTTTGCCTCAAAATAAGAACAAATTCTGCAATTTTGTACCAAAGTAAAAGAAATTTCTGACTTTTTGCCCCAAAATAAGAACAATTTCTGCCTTTTTTTACTGAAATAAGTGAAATTTCTGAAATTTTGCCTCAAAATATGTGAAATTTCGGCAATTTTGCCCCAAAATAAGAAAAATTTCTGCAATTTTGCCCCAAAATAAGTGAAATTTCTGAGTTTTGCCCCAAAATAAGGAGAATTTCTGTTTTTGCCCCAACATATAGGGAATTACTGCCTTTTTGCCCCACAATTAGGGAAATTTCTGCAATTTTGCTCCAAAATAGAGAGAATTACTGCCTTTTTGCCCGAAAAAAAGAAGAATGCATACCTTTTTGCCATAAAAAAGGAAAATTTTTTCATTTTTGCTCGAAAATAAGGGGAATTTCTGCTTTTTTGCCTCTAAATAAGTGGAATTTCTGTTTTTTTCCCCCAAAACAAAGGGGATTTCTGTCTTTTTTGCCCCCAAATAAGGAAAATTTCTGACTCATTACCCTGAAATAAGTGAAATTTCTGCAATTTTGCCCCAAAATGAGGAAAATTTCTGCCTCTTTGCCCCCAAATAAGGGGAATTTCAGCCTTTTTAACTCAAAATAAGGGGAATTTCTGCATTTTTGCCCCAAAATATGGGAAATTTCTGCTTTTGGCCCCAAAATAAGAAAAATTTCCGCAATTTTGTACCAAAATAAAAGAAATTTCTGTCTTTTTGCCCCAAAATAAGAAAATTTCTGCTTTTTTTCTGAAATAAGTGAAATTTCTGCAATTTTGCCCTAAAATAAGTGAAATTTCTGAGTTTTGCCTCAAAATAAGGAGATTTTCTGTCTTTTTGCCCCAACATATAGGGAATTTCTGCCTTTTTGGCCCACAATTAGGGGGATTTCTGCAATTTTGCTCCCAAATACGGGGAATTTCTGCCTTTTTGCCCGAAAACAAGAAGAATGCATACCTTTTTGCCATAAAAAAGGGAAATTTCTTTATTTTTGCTCCAAAATAAGGGGAATTTCTGCTTGTTTGCGTCTTAATAAGTGGAATTTTTGTCTTTTTCCCCCAATACAAAGGGAATTTCTGTCTTTTTTGCCCCAAAATAAATAAAATTCCTGACTTGTTACCCTGAAGTAAGTGAAATTTCTGCAATTTTTCCCCAAAATAAGGGAAATTTCTGCATTTTTCCCCCATATAAGGGGAATTTCAGCCTTTTTACCTCAAAATAAGGGGAATTTCCGCATTTTTGCCCCAAAATATGTGAAATTTCTGCCTTTTTGCCTCAAAATAAGAACAAATTCTGCAATTTTGTACCAAAATAAAAGAAATTTCTGACTTTTTGCCCCAAAATAAGAACAATTTCTGCTTTTTTTTCTGAAATAAGTGAAATTTCTGAAATTTTGCCTCAAAATATGTGAAATTTCGGCAATTTTGCCCCAAAATAAGAAAAATTTCTGCAATTTTGCCCCAAAATAAGTGAAATTTCTGAGTTTTGCCCCAAAATAAGGAGAATTTCTGTTTTTGCCCCAACATATAGGGAATTACTGCCTTTTTGCCCCACAATTAGGGAAATTTCTGCAATTTTGCTCCAAAATAGAGAGAATTACTGCCTTTTTGCCCGAAAAAAAGAAGAATGCATACCTTTTTGCCATAAAAAAGGAAAATTTCTTCATTTTTGCTCCAAAATAAGGGGAATTTCTGCTTTTTTGCCTCTAAATAAGTGGAATTTCTGTATTTTTCCCCCAATACAAAGGGAATTTCTGTCTTTTTTGCCCTAAAATAAGAAAAATTTCTGACTTATTACCCTGAAATATGTGAAATTTCTGCAATTTTGCCCCAAAATGAGGGAAATTTCTGCCTTTTTGCCCCCAAATAGGAAAATATCAGTCTTTTTACCTGAAAATAAGGAAAATTTCTGCATTTTTGCCCCAAAATATGGGAAATTTCTGCCCTTTTGCAGCAAAATAAGAACAAATTCTGCAATTTTGTACCTAAATAAAAGAAATTTCTGACTTTTGCCCCAACAAAGAAAATTTCTGCTTTTTTTTCTGAAATAAGTGAAATTTCTGCAATTTTGCCCCAAAATATGTGAATTTCTGCAGTTTTGCCCCAAAATAAGTGAAATTTCTGAGTTTTGCCCCAAAATAAGGAGAATTTCTGTTTTTCCCCAACATATAGGGAATTTCTGCCTTTTTGCCCCACAATTAGGGGAATTTCTGCAATTTTGCTCTAAAATACGGGGAATTTCTGCCTTTTTGCCCGAAAACAAGAAGAATGCATACCTTTTTGCCATAAAAAGGGAAATTTCTTCATTTTTGCTCCAAAATAAAAGGAATTTCTGCTTTTTTGCCTCTAAATAAGTGGAATTTCTGTTTTTTTCCCCCAAAACAAAGGGGATTTCTGTCTTTTTTGCCCCCAAATAAGGAAAATTTCTGACTCATTACCCTGAAATAAGTGAAATTTCTGCAATTTTGCCCCAAAATGAGGAAAATTTCTGCCTCTTTGCCCCCAAATAAGGGGAATTTCAGCCTTTTTAACTCAAAATAAGGGGAATTTCTGCATTTTTGCCCCAAAATATGGGAAATTTCTGCCTTTTTGCCCCAAAATAAGAAAAATTTCTGCAATTTTGTACCAAAATAAAAGAAATTTCTGTCTTTTTGCCCCAAAATAAGAAAATTTCTGCTTTTTTTCTGAAATAAGTGAAATTTCTGCAATTTTGCCCTAAAATAAGTGAAATTTCTGAGTTTTGCCTCAAAATAAGGAGAATTTCTGTCTTTTTGCCCCAACATATAGGGAATTTCTGCCTTTTTGGCCCACAATTAGGGGGATTTCTGCAATTTTGCTCCCAAATACGGGGAATTTCTGTCTTTTTGCCCGAAAATAAAAAGAATGCATACCTTTTTGCCATAAAAAAGGGAAATTTCTTCATTTTTGCTCCAAAATAAAGGGAATTTCTGCTTTTTTGCCTCTAAATAAGTGGAATTTCTGTATTTTCCCCAAAACAAAGGGAATTTCTGTCTTTTTTGCCCCAAAATAAGGAAAATTTTTGACTTATTACCCTGAAATAAGTGAAATTTCTGCAATTTTGCCCCAAAATGAGGGAAATTTCTGCCTTTTTTCCCCCAAATAAGGAAAATATCAGCCTTTTTACCTCAAAATAAGGAAAATTTCTGCATTTTTGCCCCAAAATATGGAAAATTTCTGCCTTTTTGCCCCAAAATAAGAACAAATTCTGCAATTTTGTACCTAAATAAAAGAAATTTCTGACTTTTTGCCCCAAAAAAGAAAATTTCTGCTTTTTTTTTTGAAATAAGTGAAATTTCTGCAATTTTGCCCCAAAATAACGGAAATTTCTGAGTTTTGCCCCAAAATAAGGAGAATTTCTGTCTTTTTGCAACAACATATAGGGAATTTCTGCCTTTTTGCCCCACAATTAGGGGATTTTCTGCAATTTTGCTCTAAAATACGGGGAATTTCTGCCTTTTTGCCCGAAAATAGGAAGAATGCATACCTTTTTGCCACAAGAGGGAAATTTCTTCATTTTTGCTCCAAAATAAGGGGAATTTATGCTTTTTTGCCTCTAAATAAGTGGAATTTCTGACTTTTTCCTCCAAATTAAAGGGAATTTCTGGTTTTTTGCCCCAAAATAAGGAAAATTTTTGACTTATTACCCTGAAATAAGTGAAATTTCTGCAATTTTGCCCCAAAATGAGGGAAATTTCTGCCTTTTTGCCCCCAAATAAGGAAAATATCAGCCTTTTTATCTCAAAATAAGGGAAATTTCTGCATTTTTGCCCCAAAATATGGGAAATTTCTGCGTTTTTGCCCCAAAATAAGAACAAATTCTGCAATTTTGTACCTAAATAAAAGAAATTTCTGACTTTTTGCCCCAAAAAAGAAATTTTTTGCTTTTTTTTCTGAAATAAGTGGTATTTCTGCAATTTTGCCCCAAAATAAGTGAAATTTCTGAGTTTTGCCCCATAATAAAAAGAATTTCTGTCTTTTTGCCCCAACATATAGGGAATTTCTGGCTTTTTGCCCCACAATTAGGGGAATTTCTGCAATTTTGCTCCAAAATACAAAAAATTTCTGTCTTTTTGCCCGAAAATAAGAAGAATGCATACCTTTTTGCCATAAAAAAGGGAAATTTCTTCATTTTTGCTCCAAAATAAGGGGAATTTCTGCTTTTTTGCCTCTTAATAAGTGGAATTTCTGTCTTTTTCCCCCAATACAAAGGGAATTTCTGTCTTTTTGCCACATAATAAGGAAAATTTCTGACTTGTTACCCTGAAGTAAGTGAAATTTCTGCAATTTTTCCCCAAAATATGGGAAATTTCTGCCATTTTTTCCCAAATAAGGGGAATTTTAGCCTTTTTACCTCAAAAAAGGGCATTTCTGCATTTTTGCCACAAAATATTTGGAATTTCTGTTTTTTTGTCCCAAAATAAGGAAAACTTCTGCCTTTTTTCCTGAAATAAGTGAAATTTCTGCTATTTTGCCTTAAAATAAAAGAAATTTCTGCAATTTTTCCCCATAATAAAGGAATTTTCTGCAATTTTGCCCCTAAATAAAGGGAATTTCTTTTTTTTGTCCCCAAATAAGGGAAATTTCTGAAATTTTGCCCTAAAATAAGGGGAATTTCTGCCTTTTGCCCGAAAATAAAGGGAATTTCTGCATTTTTGCCCCAAAATAAAGAAAATTACTGCATGTTTTACCCCAAAATTAGGTGAATATCTGCAATTTTGCTCCAAAATACGGGGATTTTCTGCATTTTTCGCCGAAAATAAAGAGAATTTTTGCCATTTTGCCGTGAAATAAGTGAAATTTCTGGAGTTTTACCCCAAATTAAGGGGAAGTTATGCGTTTTTACCCAAAAATTAGGGGAATTTCTGCAATTTTTGCTCCAAAATACGGGGAATTTCTGCCTTTTTGCCCGAAAATAAAGAGAATGTATATCTTTTTGCCATAAAAAAGGGAAATTTCTTTATTTTTACCCCAAAATAAGGGAATTTTCCACCTTTTTGACTCAAAATAAGTGCAATTTCTCACTTTTCCCCCAAAATAACAGAATTTCTGTCTTTTTGCCCCAAAATAAGGGGACTTTCTGACTTTTTGCCCTGAAATAAGTTAAATTTCTGAAATTTTTCCCCAAAATAAGGGAAATGTTTGCTTTTTGCCCCAAAATAAGGGAATTTCTGCCTTTTGCCACAAAATAAGGGGAATTTCAGAATTTATACCGCAAAATAAGAGGAATTTCTGCATTTTTTTCCTAAATATCGAAATTTCTGCCTTTTTGCCCAAAATAAGAAAAATTTCTGCCTTTTTGCCCCAAATTAAGAAAATTTCTGCTTTTTTTCCCTGAAATAAGTGAAATTTCTGCAATTTTGCCCCAAAATAAGTGAAATTTTTGCAATTTTGCCCCAAAATAAGGGAAATTTCTAGAATTTTTCCCCATAATAAGTGGAATTTCTGAGTTTTGCCCCAAAATAAGGAGAATTTCTGTCTTTTTGCTCCAACATATAGGGAATTTCTGACTTTTTGCCCCACAATTAAGGGAATTTCGGCAATTGTGCTCCAAAATACGAGGAATTTCTGCCTTTTTGCCCGAAAATAAGAAGAATGCATATCTTTTTGCCATAAAAAGGGAAATTTCTTTATTTTTGCACCAAAATAAGGGGAATTTCTGCTTTTTTGCCTCTAAATAAGTGCAATTTCTTTGTTTTTCCCCCAAAACAAAGGGAATTTCTGTTTTTTGCCCCAAAATAAGGAAAATTTCTGACTTATTACCCTGAAATAAGTGAAATTTCTGCAATTTTGCCCCAAAATGAGTGAAATTTCTGCCTTTTTGCCCCCAAATAAGGGGAATTTCAGACTTTTTACCTTAAAATAAGGGGAATTTCTGCATTTTGCCCCAAAATATGGGAAATGTCTGCCTTTTTGCCCGAAATTTTTAAAAAATTTCTGCAATTTTGTACTAAAATAAAAGAAATATCTGCCTTTTTGCCCCAAAATTAGAAAGTTTTTGCTTTTTTTTCGGAAATAAGTGAAATTTCTGCAATTTTGCCTTAAAATAATTGAAATTTCTGAGTTTTGCCCCAAAATAAGGGAAATTTCTGCCTTTTTGCCACCAAATAAGGGGAATTTCCGCATTTTTACCTTAAAATAAGGGGAATTTCTGCATTTTTGCCCCAAAATATGGGAAATTTTTGTTTTTTTTTCAAAAGAAGAAAAATTTCTGCAATTTTGTACCAAAATAAAAGAAATTTCTGCCTTTTTGCCCCAAAATAAGAAAATTTCTGCTTCTTTTCTGAAATAAGTGAAATTTCTTCAATTTTGCCCCAAAATAAGTGAAATTTCTGAGTTTTGCCCCAAAATAAGGAGAATTTCTGTCTTTTTGCCCCAACATATAGGGAATTTCTGCCTTTTTGCCCCACAATTAGGGGATTTTCTGCAATTTTGCTCTAAAATACGGGGAATTTCTGCCTTTTTGCCCGAAAATAAGAAGAATGCATACCTTTTTGCCATAAGAGGGAAATTTCTTCATTTTTGCTCCAAAATAAGGGGAATTTCTGCTTTTTTGCCTCTAAATAAGTGGAATTTCTGTCTTTTTCCCCCAAAACAAAGGGAATTTCTGTCTTTTTTGCCCCAAAATAAGGAAAATTTCTGACTTATTACCCTGAAATAAGTGAAATTTCTGCAATTTTGCCCCAAAATGAGAGAAATTTCTGCCTTTTTGCCCCCAAATAAGGAAAATATCAGCCTTTTTACCTGAAAATAAGGGAAATTTCTGCATTTTTGCCCCAAAATATGGGAAATTTCTACCTTTTTGCCCCAAAATAAGAACAAATTCTGCAATTTTGTACCTAAATAAAAGAAATTTCTGACTTTTTGCCCCAAAAAAGAAAATTTTTGCTTTTTTTCTGAAATAAGTGATATTTCTGCAATTTTGCCCCAAAATATGTGAAATTTCTGCAATTTTGCCCCAAAATAAGTGAAATTTCTGAGTTTTGCCCCATAATAAAAAGAATTTCTGTCTTTTTGCCCAAACATATAGGGAATTTCTGGCTTTTTGCCCCACAATTAGGGGAATTTCTGCAATTTTGCTCAAAAATACGGGGAATTTCTGCCTTTTTGCCCGAAAATAAGAAGAATGCATACCTTTTTGCCATAAAAAAGGGAAATTTCTACATTTTTGCTCCAAAATAAGGGGAATTTCTGCTTTTTGCCTCTTAATAAGTGGAATTTCTGTCTTTTTCCCCCAATACAAAGGGAATTTCTGTCTTTTTTGCCTCAAAATAAGGAAAATTTCTGACTTGTTACCCAGAAGTAAGTGAAATTTCTGCAATTTTGTCCCAAAATAAGGGAAATTTCTGCCTTTTTTCCCCGATATAAGGGGAATTTCAGCATTTTTACCTCAAAATAAGGGGAATTTCTGCATTTTTGCCACAAAATATTTGGAATTTCTGCCTTTTTGCCCCAAAATAAGGAAAACTTCTGCTTTTTTTTTCTGAAATAAGTGAAATTTCTGCAATTTTGCCTTAAAATAAAAGAAATTTCTGCAATTTTTCCCCATAATAAAGGAATTTTCTGCAATTTTGCCCCAAAATAAAGGGAATTTCTGTTTTTTGTCCCCAAATAAGGGAAATTTCTGCAATTTTGCACTAAAATAAGGGAAATTTCTGCCTTTTGCCCCCAAAAAAGGGGAATTTCTGCATTTTTGCCCCAAAATAAAGAAAATTACTGCATGTTTTACCCCAAAATTAGGTGAATTTCTGCAATTTTGCTCCAAAATATGGGGATTTTCTGCCTTTTTCGCTGAAAATAAAGGGAATTACTTCCATTTTTCCGCGAAATAAGTGAAATTTCTTCAGTTTTACCCCAAAATAAGGGGAAGTTCTGCGTTTTTGCCCAAAAATTAGGGGAATTTCTGCAATTTTGCTCCAAAATACGGAGAATTTCTGCCCTTTTTCCTCCAATAAAAAGGGAATGTATATCTTTTTGCCATAAAAAAGGGAAATTTCTTCATTTTTACCCCAAAATAAGGGACTTTTCCACCTTTTTGACTCAAAAGAAGTGCAATTTCTCACTTTTCCCCAAAAATAAACCGAATTTCTGTCTTTTTGCCCCAAAATAAGGGGAATTTCAGACTTTTTGCCCTGAAATAAGTTAAATTTCTAAAATTTTTTCCCAAAATAAGGGAAATGTCTGTTTTTGCCCCAAAATAATGGGAATTTCTGCCTTTTTGCCACAAAATAAGGGGAATTTCAGAATTTTTACCTCAAAATAAGGGGAATTTCTGCAATTTTGTACCAAAATAAAAGAAATTTCTGCCTTTTTGCCCAAAATAAGAAAAATTTCTGAAATTGTACAAAAATAAAAGAAATTTCTGCCTTTTTGCCCCAAAATAAGAAAATTTCTACATTTTTCCCTGAAATAAGTGAAATTTCTGCAATTTTGCCCTAAAATAACTGAAATTTCTGCAATTTCACCCCAAAATAAGGGAAATTTCTGGAATTTTGCCCCAAAATAAGGAATTTCTGAGTTTTGCCCTAAAATAAGGAGAATTTCTGTCTTTTTGACCCAACATATAGGGAATATCTGCCTTTTTGCCCCACAATTAGGGGAATTTCTGCAATTTTGCACCAAAATACGAGGAATTTCTGCCTTTTTGGACGAAAACAAGAAGAATGCATAGCTTTTTGCCATAAAAAAGGGAAATTTCTTCATTTTTGCTCCAAAATAAGGGGAATTTCTGCATTTTTGCCTCTAAATAAGTGGAATTTCTGTCTCTTTACCCCAAAACAAAGGGAATTTCTGTCTTTTTTGCCCCAAAATAAGGAAAATTCCTGACTTATTATTCTGAAATAAGTGAAATTTCTGCAATTTTGCCCCTAAATAAGGGAAATTTCTGCTTTTGCCCCCAAATAAAGGGAATTTCAGCCTTTTTACCTCAAAATAAGGGGAATTTCTGCATTTTTGCCCCAAAATATGGGAAATTTCTGCCTTTTTGCCCCAAAATAAGAAAATTTCTGCTTTTTTTTCTGAAATAAGTGAAATTTCTGCAATTTTGCTCTAAAATAATAGAAAATTCTGAGTTTTGCCCCCAAATAAGGAGAATTTCTGAATTTTTGCCTCAATATATAGGGAATTTCTGCCTTTTTGCCCCACAATTAAATAAATTTCTGCAATTTTGCTCCAAAATACGAGGATTTTCTGCCTTTTTGCCGGAAAATAAGAAGAATGCATATCTTTTTGCCATAAAAAAGGGAAATTTCTTCATTTTTGCTCCAAAATAAGGGACTTTTCCACCTTTTTGACTCAAAAGAAGTGCAATTTCTCACTTTTCCCCAAAAATAAACCGAATTTCTGTCTTTTTGCCCCAAAATAAGGGGAAGTTCAGCATTTTTACCTTAAAATAAGGGGAATTTCTGCATTTTTGCCCCAAAATATGAGAAATTTCTGCCTTTTTCCCAAAAAAAGAATAATTTCTGCAATTTTGTATCAAAATAAAAGAAATTTCTGCCTTTTTGCCCCAAAATAAGAAAATTTTTACTTTTTTTCTGAAATAATTAAAATTTCTGCAATTTTGCCCCAGAATAAGTGAAATTTCTGAGTTTTGCCCCAAAATAAGGAGAATTTCTGTCTTTTTGCCCCAACATATAGGGAATTTCTGTCTTTTTTCCCCACAATTAGGGGAATTTCTGCAATTTTCTCCAAAATACGGGGAATTTCTGCCTTTTTGCCCGAAAATAAGAAGAATACATAACTTTTTGCCATAAAAAAGGGAAATTTCTTCATTTTTGCTCCAAAATAAGGGGAATTTCTGCTTTTTTTGCCTCCAAATAAGTGGAATTTCTGTCTTTTTACCCCAAAACAAAGGGAATTTCTTTCTTTTTAGCCCCAAAATAAGGAAAATTTCTGACTTATTACCCTGAAATAAGTGAAATTTCTGCAATTTTGCCCCAAAATGAGGGAAATTTCTGCCTTTTTGCCCCCAAATAAAGAAAATATCAGCCTTTTTACCTCAAAATAAGAGAAATTTCTGCATTTTACCCCAAAATATGGGAAATTTCTGCCTTTTTGCCCCAAAATAAGCAAAATTTCTGCAATTTTGTACCAAAATAAAAGAAATTTCTGCCTTTTTGCCCAAAAATAAGTGAAATTTCTGCTTTTTTTTCTGAAATAAGTGAAATTTCTGCAATTTTGCCCCAAAATAAATGAAAATTCTGAGTTTTGCCCCAAAATAAGGGAAATTTCTCGAATTTTGCCCCAAAATAAGTGGAATTTCTGAGTTTTGCCCCAAAATAAGGAGAATTTCTGTTATTTTGACCCAACATATAGGGAATTTCTGCCTTTTTGCCCCACAATTATGGGAATTTCTGCAATTTTGCTCGAAAATACGGGGAATTTCTGCCTTTTTGCCTGAAAACAAGAAGAATGCATAACTTTTTGCCATAAAAAAGGGAAATTTCTTCATTTTTGCTCCAAAATAAGGGGAACTTCTGCTTTTTTTGCCTCTTTATAATTGGAATTTCTGTCTTTTTCCCCCAAAACAAAGGGAATTTCTGTCTTTTTTGCTCCAAAATAAGGAAATTTTCTGACTTATTACCCTGAAGTAAGTGAAATTTCTGCAATTTTGCCCCAAAATAAGGGAAATTTCTGCCTTTTTGCGCCCAAATAAGGGGAATTTCAGCATTTTTACCTCAAAATAAGGGGAATTTCTGCATTTTTGCCACAAAATATTTGGAATTTCTGCCTTTTTGCTCCAAAATAAGGAAAACTTCTGCCTTTTTTCCTGAAATAAGTGAAATTTCTGCAATTTTGTCCCAAAATAAGTGAAATTTCTGAAATTTGGCCCAAAATAATGGAAATTTCTGGAATTTTGCCCCAAAATAAGTGGAATTTCTGAGTTTTGCCCCAAAATGAGGAGAATTTCTGTCTTTTTGCCCTAACATATAGGGAATTTCTGCCTTTTTGCCCCACAATTAGGGGAATTTCTGCAATTTTGCATCAAAATACAGGGAATTTCTGCCTTTTTGCCTGAAAATAAGAAGATGCATACCTTTTTGCCATGAAAAAGGGAAATTTCTTCATTTTTGCTCCAAAATAAGGGGAATTTCTGATTTTTTGCCTCTAAATAAGTGGAATTTCTGTCTTTTTCCCCCAAAACAAAGGGAATTTCTGTCTTTTTTGCCCCAAAATAAAGAAAATTTCAGACTTATTACCCTGAAATAAGTGAAATTTCTGCAATTTTGCTCCAAAATAATTGAAATTTCTGAGTTTTGCCCCAAAATAAGGGAAATTTCTGCCTTTTTGCCCCCAAATAAGGGGAATTTCAGCATTTTTACTTCAAAATAAGGGGAATTTCTGCATTTTTGCCCCAAAATATGGGAAATTTCTGCCTTATTGCCCATAATAAGAAAAATTTCTGCAATTTTGTACCAAAATAAAAGAAATTTCTGCCTTTTTGCTTCACAATAAGAAAATTTCTGTTTTTTTTCTGAAATAAGTGAAATTTCTGCAATTTTGCCCCAAAATAAGTGAAATTTCTGAGTTTTGCCCCAAAATAAGGAGAATTTCTGTGTTTTTGCCCCAACATATTGGGCATTTCTGCCTTTTTGCCCCACAATAAGGGAAATTTCTGCAATTTTGCTCCAAAAAACGGGGAATTTCTGCCTTTTTGCCCGAAAACAAGCAGAATGCATACCTTTTTGCCATAAAAAAGGGAAATTTCTTTATTTTTGCTCCAAAATAAGGGGAATTTCTGCTTTTTTGCTTGTAAATAAGTGGAATTTCTGTTTTTTTTCCCCCAGAACGAAGGGAATTTCTGTCTTTTTTGTTCCAAAATAAGGAAAATTTCTGACTTATTACCCTGAAATAAGTGAAATTTCTGCACTTTTGCCCCTAAATAAGGGAAATTTCTGCCTTTTTGCCCACAAATAAAGGGGATTTCAGCCTTTTTACCTCAAAATAAGGAGAATTTCTTCATTTTTGTTCCAAAATATGAGGAATTTCTGCCTTTTTGCCCAAAAATAAGAAAAATTTCTGCAATTTTGTACCAAAATGAAAGAAATTTCTGCCTTTTTGCCCCAAAATAAGTGAAATTTCTGCTTTTTTTTGAAATAAGTGAAATTTCTGCCATTTTGCCCCAAAATAAGTGAAAATTCTGAGTTTTTCCCCAAAATAAGGAGAATTTCTGTATTTTTGCCCTAATGTATAGGGAATTTCTGCCTTTTTGTCCCACAATTAAAGGAATTTCTGCAATTTTGCTCAAAATACGGGGAATTTCTGCCTTTTTGTACGAAAATAAGAAAAATGCATACCTTTTTGCCATAAAAAAGGAAAATTTCTTCATTTTTGCTCCAAAATAAGGGGAATTTCTGCTTTTTTGCCTCTAAATAAGTGGAATTTCTGTCTTTTTCCCCCAAAACAAAGGGAATTTCTGTCTTTTTTGCCCCAATATAAGGAAAATTTCTGACTTATTCCCTGAAATAAGTGAAATTTCTGCAATTTTGCCCCAAAATGAGGAAAATTTTTGCCTTTTTGCCCCCAAATAAAAGAAATTTCAGCCTTTTTACCACAAAATAATGGGAATTTCTGCATTTTTGCCTCAAAATATGGGAAATTTCTGCGTTTTTGCCCCAAAATAAGAACAATTTCTACAATTTTGTACCAAAATAAAAGAAATTTCTGACTTTTTGCCCCAAAAAAGAAAAGTTCTGCTTTTTTTTACTGACATAAGTGAAATTTGTGCAATTTTGCCCCAAAATAAGTGAAATTTCTGAAATTTCGCCTCAAAATAAGAGAAATTTCTGGAATTTTGCCCCAAAATAAGTGGAATTTCTGAGTTTTGCCCCAAAATAAAGAGAATTTCTGTCTTTTTGCCCCAAAATATAGGGAATTTCTGCCTTTTTGCTCCACAATTAGGGGAATTTCTGCAATTTTGCTTTAAAACAGGGGGAATTTCTGCCTTTTTGCCCGAAAACAAGAAGAATGCATAACTTTTTGCCATAAAAAAAAGAAATTTCTTCATTTTTGCTCCAAAATAAGGGGAATTTCTGCTTTTTTGGCTCTTAATAAGTGGAATTTCTGTTTTTTCCCCCAAAACAAAGGGATTTCCTGTCTTTTTTGCCCCAAAATAAGGAAAATTTCTGACTTATTACCTTGAAGTAAGTGAAATTTCTACAATTTTGCCCAAAAATTAGGGAAATTTCTGCCTTTTTGCCCCCAAAAAAGGGGAATTTCAGCCTTTTTACCTCAAAATAAGGGGAATTTCTGCATTTTTGCCAGAAAATATTTGGAATTTCTGCCTTTTTGCCCCAAAATAAGGAAAACTTCTGCCTTTTTTCCTGAAATAAGTGAAATTTCTGCAATTTTGCCTTAAAATAAGTGAAATTTCTGCAATTTTGCCCCAAAATAAGGGAAATTTCTGCAATTTTGCCCCAAAATAAGGGAAATTTCTGGAATTTTGCCTTAAAACAAGTGGAATTTCTGAGTTTTGCCCCAAAATAAGGAGAATTTCTGTCTTTTTGCCCTAACATATAGGGAATTTCTGCCTTTTTGCCCCACAATTAGGGGAATTTCTGCAATTTTGCTTCAAAAACAGGGAATTTCTGCCTTTTTGCCCGAAAATAAGAAGATGCATACCTTTTTGCCATAAAAAAGGGAAATTTCTTCAGTTTTCTTTAAAATAAGGGGAATTTCTGATTTTTTTGCCTCTAAATAAGTGGAATTTCTGTCTTTTTCCCCCAAAACAAAGGTTATGTCTGTCTTTTTTTGCCCCAAAATAAGGAAAATTTCAGACTTATTTCTCTGAAATAAGTGAAATTTCTGCAATTTTGCCCCAAAATAATTGAAATTTCTTAGTTTTGCCCCAAAATAAGGGGAATTTCTGCCCTTTTGCACACAAATAAGGGGAATTTCAGCTTTTTTACCTTAAAATAAGGGGAATTTCTGCATTTTTGCCCCAAAATATGGGAAATTTCTGCTTTTTTGCCCCAAAATAAGAACAAATTCTGAAATTTTGTACCTAAATAAAAGAAATTTTTGACTTTTTGCCCCCAAAAAGAAAATTTCTCCTTTTTTTTCTGAAATAAGTGAAATTTCTTCAATTTTGCCCCAAAATATGTCATATTTCTGCAATTTTGCCCCAAAATAAGTGAAATTTCTGAGTTTTGTCCCATAATAAAAAGAATTTCTGTCTTTTTGCCCCAACATATAGGGAATTTCTGCCTTTTTGCCCCACAATTAGGGGAATTTCTGCAATTTTGCTCCAAAATACGGGGAATTTCTGCCTTATTGCCCGAAAATAAGAAGAATGCATACCTTTTTGCCATAAAAAAGGGAAATTTCTTCATTATTGCTCCAAAATAAGGGGAATTTCTGGTTTTTTGCCTCTTAATAAGTGGAATTTCTGTCTTTTTCCCCCAATACAAAGGGAATTTCTGTCTTTTTTGCCCCAAAATAAGGAAAATTTCTGACTTGTTACCCAGAAGTAAGTGAAATTTCTGCAATTTTGCCCCAAAATAAGGGAAATTTCTGTCTTTTTTCCCTGAAATAAGGGGAATTTCAGCCCTTTTACCTCAAAATAATGGGAATTTCTGCCTTTTTGCCCCAAAATAAGGAAAACTTCTGCCTTTTTTCTGAAATAAGTGAAATTTCTGCAATTTTGCCTTAAAATAAAAGAAATTTCTGCAATTTTTCCCCATAATAAAGGAATTTTCTGCAATTTTGCCCCAAAATAAAGGGAATTTCTGTTTTTTGTCCCCAAATAACGGAAATTTCTTCAAATTTTCCCCTAAAATAAGGGAAATTTCTGCCTTTTGCCCCCAAATAAAGGGAATTTCTGTTTTTTGCCCCAAAATAAAGAAAATTACTGCATGTTTTACCCCAAATTAGGTGAATTTCTGCAATTTTTCTCCAAAATACGGGGATTTTTTGCCTATTTCGCTGAAAATAAAGGGAATTTCTGCCATTTTGCCGCGAAATAAGTGAAATTTCTGCAGTTTTACCCCAAAATAAGGGGAAGTTCTGCGTTTTTGCCCAAAAATTAGGGGAATTTCTGCAATTTTGCTCCAAAATACGGGGAATTTCTGCCTTTTTCCCCCAATAATAAAGGGAATGTATATCTTTTTGCCATAAAAAAGCGAAATTTCTTCATTTTTACCCCAAAATAAGGGAATTTTCTGCCTTTTTTACTCAAAAGAAGTGCAATTTCTCCCCTTTCCCCAAAAATAAACCAAATTTCTGTCTTTTTGCCCCAAAATAAGGAGAATTTCTGACTTTTTGCCCTGATATAAGTTAAATTTCTAAAATTTTTCTTCAAAATAAGGGAAATGTCTGCTTTTTGCCCCAAAATAAGGGGAATTTTTGCCTTTTTGCCACAAAATAAGGAAAATTTCAGAATTTTTACCTCAAAATAAGGGGAATTTCTGCATTTTTGCCCCTAAATATGGAAAATTTCTGCCTTTTTGCCCAAAATAAGAAAAATTTCTGCAATTTTGTACCAAAATAAAAGAAATTTTTGCCTTTTTGCCCCAAAATAAGAAAATTTCTATTTTTTCCCTGAAATAAGTGAAATTTCTGCAATTTTGCCCCAAAATAAGTAAAATTTCTGCAATTTTGCCCCCAAATAAGGGAAATTTCTGGAATTTTGCCCCAAAATAAGGGGAATTTCTGAGTTTTGCCCCAAATAAGGAGACTCTGTCTTTTTGCCCCAACATATAGGGAATTTCTGACTTTTTGCCCCACAATTAAGGGAATTTCTGCAATTTTGCTCCAAAATACGGGGAATTTCTGCCTTTTTGCCCGAAAATAAGAAGAATGCATAGCTTTTTGCCACAAAAAAGGGAAATTTCTTCATTTTTGCTCCAAAATAAGGGGAATTTCTGCTTTTTTGCCTCTAAATAAGTGGAATTTCTGTATTTTTCCCCCAAAACAAAGGGAATTTCTGTCTTTTTGCACCAAAATAAAGATAATTTCTGACTTATTATTCTGAAATAATTGTAATTTCTGCAATTTTGCCACTAAATAATGGAAATTTCTGCCTTTTTGCCCCCAAATAAGGAAAATTTCAGCCTTTTTACCTCAAAAGAAGGGGAATTTCTGCATTTTTGCCCCAAAATATGGGAAATGTTTGCCTTTTTGCCCCAAAATAAGGAAAATTTCTGCAATTTTGTACCAAAATAAAAGAAATATCTGCCCTTTTGCCCCAAAATTAGAAAATTTCTGCTTTTTTTCGGAAATAAGTGAAATTTTTGCAATTTTGCCCCAAAATAATTGAAATTTCTAAGTTTTGCCCCAAAATAAGGGAAATTTCTGCCTTTTTGCCCCCAAATAAGGGGAAGTTCAGCATTTTTACCTTAAAATAAGAGGTATTTCTGCATTTTTGCCCCAAAATATGAGAAATTTCTGCCTTTTTCCCAAAAAAAGAAAAATTTCTGCAATTTTGTATCAAAATAAAAGAAATTTCTGCCTTTTTGCCCCAAATTAAGAAAATTTTTGCTTTTTTTTCTGAAATAAGTGAAATTTCTTCAATTTTGCCCCAGAATAAGTGAAATTTCTGAGTTTTGCCCCAAAATAAGGAGAATTTCTGTCTTTTTGCCCCAACATATAGGGAATTTCTGTCTTTTTGCCCCACAATTAGGGGAATTTCTGCAATTTTCTCCAAAATACGGGGAATTTCTGCCTTTTTGCCCGAAAATAAGAAGAATACATACCTTTTTGCCATAAAAAAGGGAAATTTCTTCATTTTTGCTCCAAAATAAGAAGAATTTCTGCTTTTTTTGCCTCCAAATAAGTGGAATTTCTGTCTTTTTACCCCAAAACAAAGGGAATTTCTTTCTTTTTAGCCCCAAAATAAGGAAAATTTCTGACTTATTACCCTGAAATAAGTGAAGTTTCTGCAATTTTGCCCCAAAATAAGGGAAATTTCTGCCTTTTTGCCCCCAAATAAAGAAAATATCAGCCTTTTTACCTCAAAATAAGAGAAATTTCTGCATTTTACCCCAAAATATGGGAAATTTCTGCCTTTTTGCCCCAAAATAAGCAAAATTTCTGCAATTTTGTACCAAAATAAAAGAAATTTCTGCCTTTTTGCCCAAAAATAAGTGAAATTTCTGCTTTTTTTTCTGAAATAAGTGAAATTTCTGCAATTTTGCCCCAAAATAAATGAAAATTCTGAGTTTTGCCCCAAAATAAGGGAAATTTCTCGAATTTTGCCCCAAAATAAGTGGAATTTCTGAGTTTTGCCCCAAAATAAGGAGAATTTCTGTTATTTTGACCCAACATATAGGGAATTTCTGCCTTTTTGCCCCACAATTATGGGAATTTCTGCAATTTTGCTCGAAAATACGGGGAATTTCTGCCTTTTTGCCTGAAAACAAGAAGAATGCATAACTTTTTGCCATAAAAAAGGGAAATTTCTTCATTTTTGCTCCAAAATAAGGGGAACTTCTGCTTTTTTTGCCTCTTAATAATTGGAATTTCTGTCTTTTTCCCCCAAAACAAAGGGAATTTCTGTCTTTTTTGCTCCAAAATAAGGAAATTTTCTGACTTATTACCCTGAAGTAAGTGAAATTTCTGCAATTTTGCCCCAAAATAAGGGAAATTTCTGCCTTTTTGCGCCCAAATAAGGGGAATTTCAGCATTTTTACCTAAAAATAAGGGGAATTTCTGCATTTTTGCCACAAAATATTTGGAATTTCTGCCTTTTTGCTCCAAAATAAGGAAAACTTCTGCCTTTTTTCCTGAAATAAGTGAAATTTCTGCAATTTTGCCCCAAAATAAGTGAAATTTCTGCAATTTCGTCCCAAAATAAGGGAAATTTCTGGAATTTTGCCCCAAAATAAGTGGAATTTCTGAGTTTTGCCCCAAAATGAGGAGAATTTCTGTCTTTTTGCCCTAATATATAGGGAATTTCTGCCTTTTTGCCCCACAATTAGGGGAATTTCTGCAATTTTGCATCAAAATACAGGGAATTTCTGCCTTTTTGCCTGAAAATAAGAAGGTGCATACCTTTTTGCCATGATAAAGGGAAATTTCTTCATTTTTGCTCCAAAATAAGGGGAATTTCTGATTTTTTGCCTCTAAATAAGTGGAATTTCTGTCTTTTTCCCCCAAAACAAAGGGAATTTCTGTCTTTTTTGTTCCAAAATAAGGAAAATTTCAGACTTATTACCCTGAAATAAGTGAAATTTCTGCAATTTTGCTCCAAAATAATTGAAATTTCTGAGTTTTGCCCCAAAATAAGGGAAATTTCTGCCTTTTTGCCCCCAAATAAGGGGAATTTCAGCATTTTTACTTCAAAATAAGGGGAATTTCTGCATTTTTGCCCCAAAATATGGGAAATTTCTGCCTTATTGCCCATAATAAGAAAAATTTCTGCAATTTTGTACCAAAATAAAAGAAATTTCTGCCTTTTTGCCCCAAAATAAGAAAATTTCTGTTTTTTTTCTGAAATAAGTGAAATTTCTGCAATTTTGCCCCAAAATAAGTGAAATTTCTGAGTTTTGCCCCAAAATAAGGAGAATTTCTGTGTTTTTGCCCCAACATATTGGGCATTTCTGCCTTTTTGCCCCACAATAAGGGAAATTTCTGCAATTTTGCTCCAAAAAACGGGGAATTTCTGCCTTTTTGCCCGAAAACAAGCAGAATGCATACCTTTTTGCCATAAAAAAGGGAAATTTCTTTATTTTTGCTCCAAAATAAGGAGAATTTCTGCTTTTTTGCTTGTAAATAAGTGGAATTTCTGTTTTTTTCCCCCAGAACGAAGGGAATTTCTGTCTTTTTTGCCCCAAAATAAGGAAAATTTCTGACGTATTACCCTGAAATAAGTGAAATTTCTGCAATTTTGCCCCTAAATAAGAGAAATTTCTGCCTTTTTGCCCACAAATAAAGGGAATTTCAGCCTTTTTACCTCAAAATAAGGAGAATTTCTTCATTTTTGTTCCAAAATATGGGGAATTTCTGCCTTTTTGCCCAAAAATAAGAAAAATTTCTGCAATTTTGTACCAAAATGAAAGAAATTTCTGCCTTTTTGCCCCAAAATAAGTGAAATTTCTGCTTTTTTTCTGAAATAAGTGAAATTTCTGCAATTTTGCCCCAAAATAAGTGAAAATTCTGAGTTTTGCCCCAAAATAAGGAGAATTTCTGCATTTTTGCCCTAATGTATAGGGCATTTCTGCCTTTTTGCCCCACAATTAGGGGAATTTCTGCAATTTTCTCCAAAATATGGGGAATTTCTGCCTTTTTGCCCGAAAATAAGAAAAATGCATACCTTTTTGCCATAAAAAAGGAAAATTTCTTCATTTTTGCTCCAAAATAAGGGGAATTTCTGCTTTTTTGCCTCTAAATAAGTGGAATTTCTGTCTTTTTCCCCCAAAACAAAGGGAATTTCTGTCTTTTTTGCCCCAATATAAGGAAAATTTCTGACTTATTCCCTGAAATAAGTGCAATTTCTGCAATTTTGCCCCAAAATGAGGAAAATTTTTGCCTTTTTGCCCCCAAATAAAAGTAATTTCAGCCTTTTTACCACAAAATAATGGGAATTTCTGCATTTTTGCCTCAAAATATGGGAAATTTCTGCGTTTTTGCCCCAAAATAAGAACAATTTCTACAATTTTGTACCAAAATAAAAGAAATTTCTGACTTTTTGCCCCAAAAAAGAAAAGTTCTGCTTTTTTTTACTGACATAAGTGAAATTTGTGCAATTTTGCCCCAAAATAAGTGAAATTTCTGCAATTTCGCCTCAAAATAAGAAAAATTTCTGGAATTTTGCCCCAAAATAAGTGGAATTTCTGAGTTTTGCCCCAAAATAAAGAGAATTTCTGTCTTTTTGCCCCAACATATAGGGAATTTCTGCCTTTTTGCTCCACAATTAGGGGAATTTCTGCAATTTTGCTTTAAAACAGCGGGAATTTCTGCCTTTTTGCCCGAAAACAAGAAGAATGCATACCTTTTTGCCATAAAAAAAAGAAATTTCTTCATTTTTGCTCCAAAATAAGGGGAATTTCTGCTTTTTTGGCTCTTAATAAGTGGAATTTCTTTTTTTTCCCCCAAAACAAAGGGATTTCCTGTCTTTTTTGCCCCAAAATAAAAAAAATTTCTGACTTATTACCTTGAAGTAAGTGAAATTTCTACAATTTTGCCCAAAAATTAGGGAAATTTCTGCCTTTTTGCCCCCAAAAAAGGGGAATTTCAGCCTTTTTACCTCAAAATAAGGGGAATTTCTGCATTTTTGCCACAAAATATTTGGAATTTCTGCCTTTTTGCTCCAAAATAAGGAAAACTTCTGCCTTTTTTCCTGAAATAAGTGAAATTTCTGCAATTTTGCCTTAAAATAAGTGAAATTTCTGCAATTTTGCCCCAAAATAAGTGAAATTTCTGCAATTTTGCCCCAAAATAAGGGAAATTTCTGGAATTTTGCCTTAAAACAAGTGGAATTTCTGAGTTTTGCCCCAAAATAAGGAGAATTTCTGTCTTTTTGCCCTAACATATAGGGAATTTCTGCCTTTTTGCCCCACAATTAGGGGAATTTCTGCAATTTTGCTCCAAAATACGGGGAATTTCTGCCTTTTTGCCCGAAAATAAGAAGATGCATACCTTTTTGCCATAAAAAAGGGAAATTTCGTCAGTTTTCTCCAAAATAAGGGGAATTTCTGATTTTTTTGCCTCTAAATAAGTGGAATTTCTGTCTTTTTCCCCCAAAACAAAGGTTATTTCTGTCTTTTTTTGCCCCAAAATAAGGAAAATTTCAGACTTATTTCCCTGAAATAAGTGAAATTTCTGCAATTTTGCCCCAAAATAATTGAAATTTCTGAGTTTTGCCCCAAAATAAGGGGAATTTCTGCCCTTTTGCACACAAATAAGGGGAATTTCAGCTTTTTTACCTCAAAATAAGGGGAATTTCTGCATTTTTGCCCCAAAATATGGGAAATTTCTGCCTTTTTGCCCCAAAATAAGAACAAATTCTGAAATTTTGTACCTAAATAAAAGAAATTTTTGACTTTTTGCCCCCAAAAAGAAAATTTCTCCTTTTTTTTCTGAAATAAGTGAAATTTCTGCAATTTTGCCTCAAAATATGTCATATTTCTGCAATTTTGCCCCAAAATAAGTGAAATTTCTGAGTTTTGTCCCATAATAAAAAGAATTTCTGTCTTTTTGCCCCAACATATAGGGAATTTCTGCCTTTTTGCCCCACAATTAGGGGAATTTCTGCAATTTTGCTCCAAAATACGGAGAATTTCTGCCTTATTGCCCGAAAATAAGAAGAATGCATACCTTTTTGCCATAAAAAAGGGAAATTTCTTCATTTTTGCTCCAAAATAAGGGGAATTTCTGGTTTTTTGCCTCTTAATAAGTGGAATTTCTGTCTTTTTCCCCCAATACAAAGGGAATTTCTGTCTTTTTTGCCCCAAAATAAGGAAAATTTCTGACTTGTTACCCAGAAGTAAGTGAAATTTCTGCAATTTTGCCCCAAAATAAGGGAAATTTCTGTCTTTTTTCCCTGAAATAAGGGGAATTTCAGCCCTTTTACCTCAAAATAATGGAAATTTCTGCCTTTTTGCCCCAAAATAAGGAAAACTTCTGCCTTTTTTCTGAAATAATTGAAATTTCTGCAATTTTGCCTTAAAATAAAAGAAATTTCTGCAATTTTTCCCCATAATAAAGGAATTTTCTGCAATTTTGCCCCAAAATAAAGGGAATTTCTGTTTTTTGTCCCCAAATAACGGAAATTTCTGCAAATTTTCCCCTAAAATAAGGAAAATTTCTGCCTTTTGCCCCCAAATAAAGGGAATTTCTGTTTTTTACCCTAAAATAAAGAAAATTACTGCATGTTTTACCCCAAATTAGGTGAATTTCTGCAATTTTGCTCCAAAATACGGGGATTTTTTTGCCTATTTCGCCGAAAATAAAGGGAATTTCTGCCATTTTGCCGCGAAATAAGTGAAATTTCTGCAGTTTTACCCCAAAATAAGGGGAAGTTCTGCGTTTTTGCCCAAAAATTAGGGGAATTTCTGCAATTTTGCTCCAAAATACGGGGAATTTCTGCCTTTTTCCCCCAATAATAAAGGGAATGTATATCTTTTTGCCATAAAAAAGCGAAATTTCTTCATTTTTACCCCAAAATAAGAGAATTTTCCGCCTTTTTGACTCAAAAGAAGTGCAATTTCTCCCTTTTCCCCAAAAATAAACCAAATTTCTGTCTTTTTGCCCCAAAATAAGGAGAATTTCTGACTTTTTGCCCTGATATAAGTTAAATTTCTAAAATTTTTCTTCAAAATAAGGGAAATGTCTGCTTTTTGCCCCAAAATAAGGGGAATTTCTGCCTTTTTGCCCAAAATAAGAAAAATTTCTGCAATTTTGTACCAAAATAAAAGAAATTTTTGCCTTTTTGCCCCAAAATAAGAAAATTTCTACTTTTTTCCCTGAAATAAGTGAAATTTCTGCAATTTTGCCCCAAAATAAGTAAAATTTCTGCAATTTTGCCCCCAAATAAGGGAAATTTCTGGAATTTTGCCCCAAAATAAGTGGAATTTCTGAGTTTTGCCCCAAATAAGGAGACTTTCGGTCTTTTTGCCCCAACATATAGGGAATTTCTGACTTTTTGCCCCACAATTAAGGGAATTTCTGCAATTTTGCTCCAAAATACGGGGAATTTCTGCCTTTTTGCCCGAAAATAAGAAGAATGCATAGCTTTTTGCCACAAAAAAGGGAAATTTCTTCATTTTTGCTCCAAAATAAGGGGAATTTCTGCTTTTTTGCCTCTAAATAAGTGGAATTTCTGTATTTTTCCCCCAAAACAAAGGGAATTTCTGTTTTTTGCACCAAAATAAAGATAATTTCTGACTTATTATTCTGAAATAATTGAAATTTCTGCAATTTTGCCCCAAAATAAAGGAAATTTCTGCCTTTTTGCCCCCAAATAAGGAAAATTTCAGCCTTTTTACCTCAAAAGAAGTGGAATTTCTGCATTTTTGCCCCAAAATATGGGAAATGTTTGCCTTTTTACCCCAAAATAAGGAAAATTTCTGCAATTTTGTACCAAAATAAAAGAAATATCTGCCCTTTTGCCCCAAAATTAGAAAATTTCTGCTTTTTTCGGAAATAAGTGAAATTTTTGCAATTTTGCCCCAAAATAATTGAAATTTCTAAGTTTTGCCCCAAAATAAGGGAAATTTCTGCCTTTTTGCCCCCAAATAAGGGGAAGTTCAGCATTTTTACCTTAAAATAAGAGGTATTTCTGCATTTTTGCCCCAAAATATGAGAAATTTCTGCCTTTTTCCCAAAAAAAGAAAAATTTCTGCAATTTTGTATCAAAATAAAAGAAATTTCTGCCTTTTTGCCCCAAATTAAGAAAATTTTTGCTTTTTTTTCTGAAATAAGTGAAATTTCTTCAATTTTGCCCCAGAATAAGTGAAATTTCTGAGTTTTGCCCCAAAATAAGGAGAATTTCTGTCTTTTTGCCCCAACATATAGGGAATTTCTGTCTTTTTGCCCCACAATTAGGGGAATTTCTGCAATTTTCTCCAAAATATGGGGAATTTTTGCCTTTTTGCCCGAAAATAAGAAGAATACATAACTTTTTGCCATAAAAAAGGGAAATTTCTTCATTTTTGCTCCAAAATAAGGGGAATTTCTGCTTTTTTTGCCTCCAAATAAGTGGAATTTCTGTCTTTTTACCCCAAAACAAAGGGAATTTCTTTCTTTTTAGCCCCAAAATAAGGAAAATTTCTGACTTATTACCCTGAAATAAGTGAAATTTCTGCAATTTTCCTCCAAAATGAGGGAAATTTCTGCCTTTTTGCCCCCAAATAAAGAAAATATGAGCCTTTTTACCTCAAAATAAGAGAAATTTCTGCATTTTTACCCCAAAATATAAGAAATTTCTGCCTTTTTGCCCCAAAATAAGAAAAATTTCTGCAATTTTGTACCAAAATAAAAGAAATTTCTGCCTTTTTGCCCAAAAATAAGTGAAATTTCTGCTTTTTTTTCTGAAATAAGTGAAATTTCTGCAATTTTGCCCCAAAATAAATGAAAATTCTGAGTTTTGCCCCAAAATAAGGGAAATTTCTCGAATTTTGCCCCAAAATAAGTGGAATTTCTGAGTTTTGCCCCAAAATAAGGAGAATTTCTGTTATTTTGACCCAACATATAGGGAATTTCTGCCTTTTTGCCCCACAATTATGGGAATATCTGCAATTTTGCTCGAAAATACGGGGAGTTTCTGCCTTTTTGCCTGAAAACAAGAAGAATGCATAACTTTTTGCCATAAAAAAGGGAAATTTCTTCATTTTTGCTCCAAAATAAGGGGAACTCCTGCTTTTTTTGCCTCTTAATAAATGGAATTTCTGTCTTTTCCCCCAAAACAAAGGGAATTTCCGTCTTTTTTGCTCCAAAATAAGGAAATTTTCTGACTTATTACCCTGAAGTAAGTGAAATTTCTGCAATTTTGCCCCAAAATAAGGGAAATTTCTGCCTTTTTGCACCCAAATAAGGGGAATTTCAGCCTTTTTACCTCAAAATAAGGAGAATTTCTGCATTTTTGCTACAAAATATTTAGAATTTCTGTCTTTTTGCTCCAAAATAAGGAAAACTTCTGCCTTTTTTCCTGAAATAAGTGAAATTTCTGCAATTTTGCCCCAAAATAAGTGAAATTTCTGCAATTTTGTCCCAAAATAAGTGAAATTTCTGAAATTTGGCCCAAAATAAGGGAAATTTCTGGAATTTTGCCCCAAAATAAGTGGAATTTCTGAGTTTTTCCCCAAAATGACGAGAATTTCTGTCTCTTTGCCCTAACATATAGGGAATTACTTTCTTTTTTCCCCACAATTAGGGGAATTTCTGCAATTTTGCGTCAAAATACAGGGAATTTCTGCCTTTTTGCCCGAAAATAAGAAGATGCATACCTTTTTGCCATAAAAAAGGGAAATTTCTTCATTTTTGCTCCAAAATAAGGGGAATTTCTGATTTTTTGCCTCTAAATAAGTGGAATTTCTGTCTTTTTCCCCCAAAACAAAGGGAATTTTTGTCTTTTTTGCCCCAAAATAAGGAAAATTTCAGACTTATTACCCTGAAATAAGTGAAATTTCTGCAATTTTGCTCCAAAATAATTGAAGTTTCTGAGTTTTGCCCCAAAATAAGGGGAATTTCTGCCTTTTTGCCCACAAATAAGGGGAATTTCAGCATTTTTACTTCAAAATAAGAGGAATTTCTGCATTTTTGCCCCAAAATATGGGAAATTTCTGCCTTATTGCCCATAATAAGAAAAATTTCTGCAATTTTGTACCAAAATAAAAGAAATTTCTGCCTTTTTGCCCCAAAATAAGAAAATTTCTGTTTTTTTTTCTGAAATAAGTGAAATTTCTGCAATTTTGCCCCAAAATAAGTGAAATTTCTGAGTTTTGCCCCAAAATAAGGAGAATTTCTGTCTTTTTGCCCCAACATATAGGGCATTTCTGCCTTTTTGCCCCACAATAAGGGAAATTTCTGCAATTTTGCTCCAAAAAACGGGGAATTTCTGCCTTTTTGCCCGAAAACAAGAAGAATGCATACCTTTTTGCCTTAAAAAGGGAAATTTCTTTATTTTTGCTCCAAAATAAGGAGAATTTCTGCTTTTTTGCTTGTAAATAAGTGGAATTTCTGTTTTTTTCCCCCAAAACGAAGGGAATTTCTGTCTTTTTTGCCCCAAAATAAGGAAAATTTCTGACTTATTACCCTGAAATAAGTGAAATTTCTGCAATTTTGCCCCTAAATAAGGGAAATTTCTGCCTTTTTGCCCACAAATAAAGGGAATTTCAGCCTTTTTACCTCAAAATAAGGGGAATTTCTTCATTTTTGTTCCAAAATATGGGAAATTTCTGCCTTTTTGCCCCAAAATAAGAAAAATTTCTGCAATTTTGTACCAAAATGAAAGAAATTTCTGCCTTTTTGCCCCAAAATAAGTGAAATTTCTGCTTTTTATACTGAAATAAGTGAAATTTCTGCAATATTGAACCAAAATAAGTGAAAATTTTGAGTTTTGCCCCAAAATAAAGAGAATTTCTGTATTTTTGCCCTAATGTATAGGGAATTTCTGCCTTTTTGTCCCACAATTAAAGTAATTTCTGCCATTTTGCTCAAAATACAAGGAATTTCTGACTTTTTGCCCGAAAATAAGAAAAATGCATACCTTTATGCCATAAAAAAGGAAAATTTCTTCATTTTTGCTCCAAAATAAGGGGAATTTCTGCTTTTCTGCCTCTAAATAAGTGGAATTTTTGTCTTTTTCCCCCAAAACAAAGGGAATTCCTGTCTTTTTTGCCCAAAAATAAGAAAAATTTCTGACTTATTACCCTGAAATAAGTGAAATTACTGCAATTTTGCCCCAAAATGAGGGAAATTTCTGTCTTTTTGCCCCCAAATAAAAAAATATCAGCCTTTTTACCTTAAAATAAGGGAAATTTCTGCATTTTTGCCCCAAAATATGGGAAATTTCTGCCCTTTTGCCCCAAAATAAGAACAAATTCTGCAATTTTGTACCTAAATAAAAGAAATTTCTGACTTTTTCCCTCAAAAAAGAAAATTTCTGCTTTTTTTTCTGAAATAAGTGAAATTTATGCAATTTTGCCCCAAAATATGTGAAATTTCTGCAATTTTGCCCCAAAATAAGGGAAATTTCTGAGTTTTGCCCCAAAATAAGGAGAATTTCTGTCTTTTTGCCCCAACATATAAAGAATTTCGGCCTTTTTGCCCCACAATTAGGGGAGTTTCTTAAATTTTGCTCCAAAATACGGGGAATTTCTGCCTGTTTGCCCGAAAACAAGAAGAATGCATACCTTTTTGCCATAAAAAAGGGAAATTTCTTCATTTTTGCTCCAAAATAAGAGGAATTTCTGCTATTTTGCCTCTAAATAAGTGGAATTTCTGTTTTTTTCCCCCAAAACAAATGGAATTTCTGTCTTTTTTGCCCCAAAATAAGGAAAATTTCTGACTTATTACCCTGAAATAAGTGAAATTTCTGCTATTTTGCCCCTAAATAAGGAAAATTTCTGCCTTTTTGCCCCCAAATAAAGGGAATTTCAGCCTTTTTACCTCAAAATAAGGGGAATTTCTGCATTTTTGCCCCAAAATATGGAAAATTTCTGCCTTTTTGCCCCAAAATAAGAACAAATTCTGCAATTTTGTACCAAAATAAAAAAAATTTCTGCCTTTTTGCCCCAAAATAAGTGAAATTTCTGCTTTTTTTCTGAAATAAGTGAAATTTCTGCAATTTTGCTCCAAAATAATTGAAATTTCTGAGTTTTGCCCCAAAATAAGGGGAATTTCTGCCTTTTTGCCCCCAAATAAGGGGAATTTCAGCATTTTTACTTCAAAATAAGAGGAATTTCTGCATTTTTGCCCCAAAATATGGGAAATTTCTGCCTTATTGCCCATAATAAGAAAAATTTCTGCAATTTTGTACCAAAATAAAAGAAATTTCTGCCTTTTTGCCCCAAAATAAGAAAATTTCTGTTTTTTTCTGAAATAAGTGAAATTTCTGCAATTTTGCCCCAAAATAAGTGAAATTTCTGAGTTTTGCCCCAAAATAAGGAGAATTTCTGTCTTTTTGCCCCAACATATAGGGCATTTCTGCCTTTTTGCCCCACAATAAGGGAAATTTCTGCAATTTTGCTCCAAAAAACGGGGAATTTCTGCCTTTTTGCCCGAAAACAAGAAGAATGCATACCTTTTTGCCTTAAAAAAGGGAAATTTCTTTATTTTTGCTCCAAAATAAGGAGAATTTCTGCTTTTTTGCTTGTAAATAAGTGGAATTTCTGTTTTTTTCCCCCAAAACGAAGGGAATTTCTGTCTTTTTTGCCCCAAAATATGGAAAATTTCTGCCTTTTTACCCCAAAATAAGAACAAATTCTGCAATTTTGTACCAAAATAAAAAAAATTTCTGCCTTTTTGCCCCAAAATAAGTGAAATTTCTGCTTTTTTTCTGAAATAAGTGAAATTTCTGCAATTTTGCCCCAAAATAAGTGAAATTTCTGAGTTTTGCCCCAAAATAAGGAAAATTTCTGTCTTTTTGCCCCAACATATAGGGCATTTCTGCCTTTTTGCCCCACAATAAGGGAAATTTCTGCAATTTTGCTCCAAAAAACGAGGAATTTCTGCCTTTTTGCCCGAAAACAAGGAGAATGCATACCTTTTTGCCTTAAAAAAGGGAAATTTCTTTATTTTTGCTCCAAAATAAGGAGAATTTCTGCTTTTTTGCTTGTAAATAAGTGGAATTTCTGTTTTTTTCCCCCAAAACGAAGGGAATTTCTGTCTTTTTTGCCCCAAAATAAGGAAAATTTCTGACTTATTACCCTGAAATAAGTGAAATTTCTGCAATTTTGCCCCTAAATAAGGGAAATTTCTGCCTTTTTGCCCACAAATAAAGGGAATTTCAGCCTTTTTACCTCAAAATAAGGGGAATTTCTTCATTTTTGTTCCAAAATATGGGAAATTAATGCCTTTTTGACCCAAAATAAGAAAAATTTCTGCAGTTTTGTACCAAAATGAAAGAAATTTCTGCCTTTTTGCCCCAAAATAAGTGAAATTTCTGCTTTTTTTACTGAAATAAGTGAAATTTCTGCAATTTTGAACCAAAATAAGTGAAAATTCTTAGTTTTGCCCCAAAATAAGGAGAATTTCTGTATTTTTGCCCTAATGTATAGGGAATTTCTGCCTTTTTGTCCCACAATTAAAGGAATTTCTGCAATTTTGCTCAAAATACGGGGAATTTCTGCCTTTTTGCCCGAAAATAAGAAAAATGCATACCTTTTTGCCATAAAAAAGGAAAATTTCTTCATTTTTGCTCCAAAATAAGGGGAATTTCTGCTTTTCTGCCTCTAAATAAGTGGAATTTCTGTCTATTTCCCCCAAAACAAAGGGAATTCCTGTCTTTTTAGCCCAAAAATAAGAAAAATTTCTGACTTATTACCCTGAAATAAGTGAAATTTCGGCAATTTTTCCCCAAAATGAGGGAAAATTCTGCCTTTTTGCCCCCAAATAAGAAATTATCAGCCTTTTTACCTTAAAATAAGGGAAATTTCTGCATTTTTGCCCCAAAATATGGGAAATTTCTGCCCTTTTGCCCCAAAATAAGAAAAATTTCTGCAATTTTGTACCAAAATAAAAGAAATTTCTGCCTTTTTGCCCAAAAATAAGTGAAATTTCTGCTTTTTTTCTGAAATAAGTCAAATTTCTGCAATTTTGCCCCAAAATAAGGGAAAATTCTGAGTTTTGCCCCAAAATAAGGGAAATTTCTCGAATTTTGCCCCAAAATAAGTGGAATTTCTGAGTTTTGCCCCAAAATAAGGAGAATTTCTGTTATTTTGACCCAACATATAGGGAATTTCTGCCTTTTTGCCCCACAATTATGGGAATATCTGCAATTTTGCTTGAAAATACGGGGAGTTTCTGCCTTTTTGCCTGAAAACAAGAAGAATGCATAACTTTTTGCCATAAAAAAGGGAAATTTCTTCATTTTTGCTCCAAAATAAGGGGAACTCCTGCTTTTTTTGCCTCTTAATAATTGGAATTTCTGTCTTTTTCCCCCAAAACAAAGGGAATTTCCGTCTTTTTTGCTCCAAAATAAGGAAATTTTCTGACTTATTACCCTGAAGTAAGTGAAATTTCTGCAATTTTGCCCCAAAATATGGGAAATTTCTGCCTTATTGCCCATAATAAGAAAAATTTCTGCAATTTTGTACCAAAATAAAAGAAATTTCTGCCTTTTTGCCCCAAAATAAGAAAATTTCTGTTTTTTTCTGAAATAAGTGAAATTTCTGCAATTTTGCCCCAAAATAAGTGAAATTTCTGAGTTTTGCCCCAAAATAAGGAGAATTTCTGTCTTTTTGCCCCAACATATAGGGCATTTCTGCCTTTTTGCCCCACAATAAGGGAAATTTCTGCAATTTTGCTCCAAAAAACGGGGAATTTCTGCCTTTTTGCCCGAAAACAAGAAGAATGCATACCTTTTTGCCTTAAAAAAGGGAAATTTCTTTATTTTTGCTCCAAAATAAGGAGAATTTCTGCTTTTTTGCTTGTAAATAAGTGGAATTTCTGTTTTTTTCCCCCAAAACGAAGGGAATTTCTGTCTTTTTTGCCCCAAAATATGGAAAATTTCTGCCTTTTTACCCCAAAATAAGAACAAATTCTGCAATTTTGTACCAAAATAAAAAAAATTTCTGCCTTTTTGCCCCAAAATAAGTGAAATTTCTGCTTTTTTTCTGAAATAAGTGAAATTTCTGCAATTTTGCCCCAAAATAAGTGAAATTTCTGAGTTTTGCCCCAAAATAAGGAAAATTTCTGTCTTTTTGCCCCAACATATAGGGCATTTCTGCCTTTTTGCCCCACAATAAGGGAAATTTCTGCAATTTTGCTCCAAAAAACGAGGAATTTCTGCCTTTTTGCCCGAAAACAAGGAGAATGCATACCTTTTTGCCTTAAAAAAGGGAAATTTCTTTATTTTTGCTCCAAAATAAGGAGAATTTCTGCTTTTTTGCTTGTAAATAAGTGGAATTTCTGTTTTTTTCCCCCAAAACGAAGGGAATTTCTGTCTTTTTTGCCCCAAAATAAGGAAAATTTCTGACTTATTACCCTGAAATAAGTGAAATTTCTGCAATTTTGCCCCTAAATAAGGGAAATTTCTGCCTTTTTGCCCACAAATAAAGGGAATTTCAGCCTTTTTACCTCAAAATAAGGGGAATTTCTTCATTTTTGTTCCAAAATATGGGAAATTAATGCCTTTTTGACCCAAAATAAGAAAAATTTCTGCAGTTTTGTACCAAAATGAAAGAAATTTCTGCCTTTTTGCCCCAAAATAAGTGAAATTTCTGCTTTTTTTACTGAAATAAGTGAAATTTCTGCAATTTTGAACCAAAATAAGTGAAAATTCTGAGTTTTGCCCCAAAATAAGGAGAATTTCTGTATTTTTGCCCTAATGTATAGGGAATTTCTGCCTTTTTGTCCCACAATTAAAGGAATTTCTGCAATTTTGCTCAAAATACGGGGAATTTCTGCCTTTTTGCCCGAAAATAAGAAAAATGCATACCTTTTTGCCATAAAAAAGGAAAATTTCTTCATTTTTGCTCCAAAATAAGGGGAATTTCTGCTTTTCTGCCTCTAAATAAGTGGAATTTCTGTCTATTTCCCCCAAAACAAAGGGAATTCCTGTCTTTTTAGCCCAAAAATAAGAAAAATTTCTGACTTATTACCCTGAAATAAGTGAAATTTCGGCAATTTTTCCCCAAAATGAGGGAAAATTCTGCCTTTTTGCCCCCAAATAAGAAATTATCAGCCTTTTTACCTTAAAATAAGGGAAATTTCTGCATTTTTGCCCCAAAATATGGGAAATTTCTGCCCTTTTGCCCCAAAATAAGAAAAATTTCTGCAATTTTGTACCAAAATAAAAGAAATTTCTGCCTTTTTGCCCAAAAATAAGTGAAATTTCTGCTTTTTTTCTGAAATAAGTCAAATTTCTGCAATTTTGCCCCAAAATAAATGAAAATTCTGAGTTTTGCCCCAAAATAAGGGAAATTTCTCGAATTTTGCCCCAAAATAAGTGGAATTTCTGAGTTTTGCCCCAAAATAAGGAGAATTTCTGTTATTTTGACCCAACATATAGGGAATTTCTGCCTTTTTGCCCCACAATTATGGGAATATCTGCAATTTTGCTTGAAAATACGGGGAGTTTCTGCCTTTTTGCCTGAAAACAAGAAGAATGCATAACTTTTTGCCATAAAAAAGGGAAATTTCTTCATTTTTGCTCCAAAATAAGGGGAACTCCTGCTTTTTTTGCCTCTTAATAATTGGAATTTCTGTCTTTTTCCCCCAAAACAAAGGGAATTTCCGTCTTTTTTGCTCCAAAATAAGGAAATTTTCTGACTTATTACCCTGAAGTAAGTGAAATTTCTGCAATTTTGCCCCAAAATAAGGGAAATTTCTGCCTTTTTGCGCCCAAATAAGGGGAATTTCAGCCTTTTTACCTCAAAATAAGGGGAATTTCTGCATTTTTGCTACAAAATATTTAGAATTTCTGCCTTTTTGCTCAAAAATAAGGAAAACTTCTGCCTTTTTTCCTGAAATAAGTGAAATTTCTGCAATTTTGCCCCTAAATAAGTGAAATTTCTGCAATTTTGTCCCAAAATAAGTGAAATTTCTGAAATTTGGCCCAAAATAAGGGAAATTTCTGGAATTTTGCCCCAAAATAATTGGAATTTCTGAGTTTTTCCTTAAAATGAGGAGAATTTCTGTCTCTTTGCCCTAACATATAGGGAATTTCTTTCTTTTTGCCCCACAATTAGGGGAATTTCTGCAATTTTGCGTCAAAATACAGGGAATTTCTGCCTTTTTGCCCGAAAATAAGAAGATGCATACCTTTTTGCCATAAAAAAGGGAAATTTCTTCATTTTTGCTCCAAAATAAGGGGAATTTCTGATTTTTTGCCTCTAAATAAGTGGAATTTCTGTCTTTTTCCCCCAAAACAAAGGGAATTTTTGTCTTTTTTGCCCCAAAATAAGGAAAATTTCAGACTTATTACCCTGAAATAAGTGAAATTTCTGCAATTTTGCTCCAAAATAATTGAAATTTCTGAGTTTTGCCCCAAAATAAGGGGAATTTCTGCCTTTTTGCCCACAAATAAGGGGAATTTCAGCATTTTTACTTCAAACTAAGAGGAATTTCTGCATTTTTGCCCCAAAATATGGGAAATTTCTGCCTTATTGCCCATAATAAGAAAAATTTCTGCAATTTTGTACCAAAATAAAAGAAATTTCTGCCTTTTTGCCCCAAAATAAGAAAATTTCTGTTTTTTTTCTGAAATAAGTGAAATTTCTGCAATTTTGCCCCAAAATAAGTGAAATTTCTGAGTTTTGCCCCAAAATAAGGAGAATTTCTGTGTTTTTGCCCCAACATATTGGGCATTTCTGCCTTTTTGCCCCACAATAAGGGAAATTTCTGCAATTTTGCTCCAAAAAACGAAGAATTTCTGCCTTTTTGCCCGAAAACAAGCAGAATGCATACCTTTTTGCCATAAAAAAGGGAAATTTCTTTATTTTTGCTCCAAAATAAGGAGAATTTCTGCTTTTTTGCTTGTAAATAAGTGGAATTTCTGTTTTTTTCCCCCAAAACGAAGAGAATTTCTGTCTTTTTTGCCCCAAAATAAGGAAAATTTCTGACTTATTACCCTGAAATAAGTGAAATTTCTGCAATTTTGCCCCTAAATAAGGGAAATTTCTGCCTTTTTGCCCACAAATAAAGGGAATTTCAGCCTTTTTACCTCAAAATAAGGGGAATTTCTTCATTTTTGTTCCAAAATATGGGAAATTTCTGCCTTTTTGCCCCAAAATAAGAAAAATTTCTGCAATTTTGTACCAAAATAAAAGAAATTTCTGCCTTTTTGCCCCAAAATAAGAAAAATTTCTGCAATTTTGTACCAAAATAAAAGAAATTTCTGCCTTTTTGCCCCAAAATAAGTGAAATTTCTGCTTTTTTACTGAAATAAGTGAAATTTCTGCAATATTGAACCAAAATAAGTGAAAATTCTGAGTTTTGCCCCAAAATAAAGAGAATTTCTGTATTTTTGCCCTAATGTATAGGGAATTTCTGCCTTTTTGTCCCACAATTAAAGTAATTTCTGCCATTTTGCTCAAAATACAAGGAATTTCTGCCTTTTTGCCCGAAAATAAGAAAAATGCATACCTTTTTGCCATAAAAAAGGAAAATTTCTTCATTTTTGCTCCAAAATAAGGGGAATTTCTGCTTTTCTGCCTCTAAATAAGTGGAATTTTTGTCTTTTTCCCCCAAAACAAAGGGAATTCCTGTCTTTTTTGCCCAAAAATAAGAAAAATTTCTGACTTATTACCCTGAAATAAGTGACATTTCGGCAATTTTTCCCCAAAATGAGGGAAAATTCTGCCTTTTTGCCCCCAAATAAGAAAATATCAGCCTTTTTACCTTAAAATAAGGGAAATTTCTGCATTTTTGCCCCAAAATATTGGAAATTTCTGCCCTTTTGCCCCAAAATAAGAACAAATTCTGCAATTTTGTACCTAAATAAAAGAAATTTCTGACTTTTTGCCTCAAAAAAGAAAATTTCTGCTTTTTTTTCTGAAATAAGTGAAATTTATGCAATTTTGCCCCAAAATATGTGAAATTTCTGCAATTTTGCCCCAAAATAAGGGAAATTTCTGAGTTTTGCCCCAAAATAAGGAGAATTTCTGTCTTTTTGCCCCAACATATAAAGAATTTCGGCCTTTTTGCCCCACAATTAGGGGAGTTTCTTAAATTTTGCTCCAAAATACGGGGAATTTCTGCCTGTTTGCCCGAAAACAAGAAGAATGCATACCTTTTTGCCATAAAAAAGGGAAATTTCTTCATTTTTGCTCCAAAATAAGAGGAATTTCTGCTCTTTTGCCTCTAAATAAGTGGAATTTCTGTTTTTTTCCCCCAAAACAAATGGAATTTCTGTCTTTTTTGCCCCAAAATAAGGAAAATTTCTGACTTATTACCCTGAAATAAGTGAAATTTCTGCTATTTTGCCCCTAAATAAGGAAAATTTCTGCCTTTTTGCCCCCAAATAAAGGGAATTTCAGCCTTTTTACCTCAAAATAAGGGGAATTTCTGCATTTTTGCCCCAAAATATGGAAAATTTCTGCCTTTTTGCCCCAAAATAAGAACAAATTCTGCAATTTTGTACCAAAATAAAAAAAATTTCTGCCTTTTTGCCCCAAAATAAGTGAAATTTCTGCTTTTTTTCTGAAATAAGTGAAATTTCTGCAATTTAGCTCCAAAATAATTGAAATTTCTGAGTTTTGCCCCAAAATAAGGGGAATTTCTGCCTTTTTGCCCCCAAATAAGGGGAATTTCAGCATTTTTACTTCAAACTAAGAGGAATTTCTGCATTTTTGCCCCAAAATATAGGAAATTTCTGCCTTATTGCCCATAATAAGAAAAATTTCTGCAATTTTGTACCAAAATAAAAGAAATTTCTGCCTTTTTGCCCCAAAATAAGAAAATTTCTGTTTTTTTTCTGAAATAAGTGAAATTTCTGCAATTTTGCCCCAAAATAAGTGAAATTTCTGAGTTTTGCCCCAAAATAAGGAGAATTTCTGTCTTTTTGCCCCAACATATAGGGCATTTCTGCCTTTTTGCCCCACAATAAGGGAAATTTCTGCAATTTTGCTCCAAAAAAACGGGGAATTTCTGCCTTTTTGCCCGAAAACAAGAAGAATGCATACCGTTTTGCTTTAAAAAAGGGAAATTTCTTTATTTTTGCTCCAAAATAAGGAGAATTTCTGCTTTTTTGCTTGTAAATAAGTGGAATTTCTGTTTTTTTCCCCCAAAACGAAGGGAATTTCTGTCATTTTTGCCCCAAAATATGGAAAATTTCTGCCTTTTGCCCCAAAATAAGAACAAATTCTGCAATTTTGTACCAAAATAAAAAAATTTCTGCCTTTTTGCCCCAAAATAAGTGAAATTTCTGCTTTTTTTCTGAAATAAGTGAAATTTCTGCAATTTTGCCCCAAAATAAGTGAAATTTCTGAGTTTTGCCCCAAAATAAGGAGAATTTCTGTCTTTTTGCCCCAACATATAGGGCATTTCTGCCTTTTTGCCCCACAATAAGGGAAATTTCTGCAATTTTGCTCCAAAAAACGAGGAATTTCTGCCTTTTTGCCCGAAAACAAGAAGAATGCATACCTTTTTGCCTTAAAAAAGGGAAATTTCTTTATTTTTGCTCCAAAATAAGGAGAATTTCTGCTTTTTTGCTTGTAAATAAGTGGAATTTCTGTTTTTTTTCCCCAAAACGAAGGGAATTTCTGTCTTTTTTGCCCCAAAATAAGGAAAATTTCTGACTTATTACCCTGAAATAAGTGAAATTTCTGCAATTTTGCTCCAAAATAATTGAAATTTCTGAGTTTTGCCCCAAAATAAGGGGAATTTCTGCCTTTTTGCCCCCAAATAAGGGGAATTTCAGCATTTTTACTTCAAAATAAGAGGAATTTCTGCATTTTTGCACCAAAATATGGGAAATTTCTGCCTTACTGCCCATAATAAGAAAAATTTCTGCAATTTTGTACCAAAATAAAAGAAATTTCTGCCTTTTTGCCCCAAAATAAGAAAATTTCTGTTTTTTTTCTGAAATAAGTGAAATTTCTGCAATTTTGCCCCAAAATAAGTGAAATTTCTGAGTTTTGCCCCAAAATAAGGAGAATTTCTGTCTTTTTGCCCCAACATATAGGGCATTTCTGCCTTTTTGCCCCACAATAAGGGAAATTTCTGCAATTTTGCTCCAAAAAACGAGGAATTTCAGCCTTTTTGCCCGAAAACAAGAAGAATGCATACCTTTTTGCCTTAAAAAAGGGAAATTTCTTTATTTTTGCTCCAAAATAAGGAAAATTTCTGCTTTTTTGCTTGTAAATAAGTGGAATTTCTGTTTTTTTCCCCCCAAAACGAAGGGAATTTCTGTCTTTTTTGCCCCAAAATAAGGAAAATTTCTGACTTATTACCCTGAAATAAGTGAAATTTCTGCAATTTTGCCCCTAAATAAGGGAAATTTCTGCCTTTTTGCCCACAAATAAAGGGAATTTCAGCCTTTTTTCCTCAAAATAAGGGGAATTTCTTCATTTTTGTTCCAAAATATGGGAAATTTCTGCCTTTTTGCCCCAAAATAAGAAAAATTTCTGCAATTTTGTACCAAAATGAAAGAAATTTCTGCCTTTTTGCCCCAAAATAAGTGAAATTTCTGCTTTTTTTACTGAAATAAGTGAAATTTCTGCAATTTTGAACCAAAATAAGTGAAAATTCTGAGTTTTGCCCCAAAATAAGGAGAATTTCTGTATTTTTGCCCTAATGTATAGGGAATTTCTGCCTTTTTGTCCCACAATTAAAGGAATTTCTGCAATTTTGCTCAAAATATGGGGAATTTCTGCCTTTTTGCCCGAAAATAAGAAAAATGCATACCTTTTTGCCATAAAAAAGGAAAATTTCTTCATTTTTGCTCCAAAATAAGGGGAATTTCTGCTTTTCTGCCTCTAAATAAGTGGAATTTCTGTCTATTTCCCCCAAAACAAAGGGAATTCCTGTCTTTTTAGCCCAATAATAAGAAAAATTTCTGACTTATTACCCTGAAATAAGTGAAATTTCGGCAATTTTTCCCCAAAATGAGGGAAAATTCTGCCTTTTTGCCCCCAAATAAGAAAATATCAGCCTTTTTACCTTAAAATAAGGGAAATTTCTGCATTTTTGCCCCAAAATATGGGAAATTTCTGCCCTTTTGCCCCAAAATAAGAACAAATGCTGCAATTTTGAACCTAAATAAAAGAAATTTCTGACTTTTTGCCTCAAAAAAGAAAATTTCTGCTTTTTTTTCAGAAATAAGTGAAATTTATGCAATTTTGCCCCAAAATATTTGAAATTTCTGCAATTTTGCCCCAAAATAAGGGAAATTTCTGAGTTTTGCCCCAAAATAAGGAGAATTTCTGTCTTTTTGCCCCAACATATAAAGAATTTCGGCCTTTTTGCTCCACAATTAGGGAGTTTCTTAAATTTTGCTCAAAAATACGGGGAATTTCTGCCTGTTTGCCCGAAAACAAGAAGAATGCATACCTTTTTGCCATAAAAAAGGGAAATTTCTTCATTTTTGCTCCAAAATAAGAGGAATTTCTGCTCTTTTGCCTCTAAATAAGTGGAATTTCTGTTTTTTTTCCCCAAAACAAATGGAATTTCTGTCTTTTTTTCCCCAAAATAAGGAAAATTTCTGACTTATTACCCTGAAATAAGTGTAATTTCTGCTATTTTGCCCCTAAATAAGGGAAATTTCTGCCTTTTTGCCCCCAAATAAAGGGAATTTCAGCCTTTTTACCTCAAAATAAGGGGAATTTCTGCATTTTTGCCCCAAAATATGGAAAATTTCTGCCTTTTTGCCCCAAAATAAGAACAAATTCTGCAATTTTGTACCAAAATAAAAAAAATTTCTGCCTTTTTGCCCCAAAATAAGTGAAATTTCTGCTTTTTTTCTGAAATAAGTGAAATTTCTGCAATTTTGCCCCCAAATATGTGAAATTTCTGCAATTTTGCCCCAAAATAAGGGAAATTTCTGAGTTTTGCCCCAAAATAAGGAGAATTTCTGTCTTTTTGCCCCAACATATAGGGAATTTCTGCCTTTTTGCCCCACAATTAGGGGAATTTCTGCAATTTTGCTCCAAAATACAAGGAATTTCTGCCTTTTTGCCCGAAAATAAGAAGAATGCATACCTTTTTGCCATAAAAAAGGGAAATTTCTTCATTTTTGCTATAAAATAAGGGGAATTTCTGCTTTTTTGCCTCTAAATAAGTGAAATTTTTGTCTTTTTCTCCCAAAACAAAGGGAATTTCTGTCTTTTTTGCCCCAAAATTAAGAAAATTTCTGACTTATTACCCTGAAATAAATGAAATTTCTGAAATTTTGCCCCAAAATAAGTGAAATTTCTGCAATTTTGCCCCAAAATAAGTGAAATTTCTGCAATTTTGCCCCAAAATAAGGGAAATTTCCTGAATTTTTCCCCAAAATAAGTGGAATTTCTGAGTTTTGCCCCAAAATAAGTGGAATTTCTGTCTTTTTTCCCCAACATATAGGCAATTTCTGCCTTTTTGCCCAACAATTAGGGGAATTTCTGCAATTTTGCTCCAAAATACGGGGAATTTCTGCGTTTTTGCCCAAAAATAAGAAGAATGCATACCTTTTTGCCATAAAAAGGAAATTTCTTCATTTTTGCTCCAAAATAAGGGGAATTTCTGCTTTTTTGCCTCTAAATAAGTGGAATTTTTGTCTTTTTCTCCCAAAACAAAGGGAATTTCTGTCTTTTTTGCCCCAAAATTAAGAAAATTTCTGACTTATTACCCTGAAATAAATGAAATTTCTGAAATTTTGCCCCAAAATAAGGGAAATTTCTGCATTTTTGCCCCTAAAGAAGGGGAATTTCAGCCTTTTTACCTCAAAATAAGAAGAATTTCTGCATTTTTGCCCCAAAATATTGGAAATGTCTGCCTTTTTGCCCCAAAACAAAAAAATTTCTGCTTTTTTTTCTGAAATAAGTGAAATTTCTGCAATTTTGCCCCAAAATAAGTGAAAATTCTGAGTTTTGCTCCCAAATAAGGAGAATTTTTGTATTTTTGTTCCAATATATAGGGAATTTCTGCCTTTTGCCCCACAATTAAAGGAATTTCTGCAATTTTGCTGTAAAATACGGGGATTTTCTGCCTTTTTGCCTGAAAATAAAAAGAATGCATATCTTTTTGCCATAAAAAAGAGAAATTTCTTCCTTTTTTCTCCAAAATAAGGGGAATTTCTGCTTTTTTGGCTCTAAATAACTGGAATTTCTGTTTTTTTCCCCCAAAACAAAGGGAATTTCTTCTTTTTTGCCCCAAAATAAGGAAAATTTCTGACTTATTACCCTGAAAGAAGTGAAATTTCTGCAATTTTGCCCCAATATGAGGAAAATTTCTGCCTTTTTGTCCCCAAATAAGGGGAATTTCAGCCTTTTTAACTCAAAATAATAGGATTTTCTGCATTTTTGCCTCAAAATATGGGAAATTTCTGCCTTTTTGACCCAAAATGAGAACAATTTCTGCAATTTTCTACCAAAATTAAAGAAATTTCTGCCTTTTTGCCCCAAAATGAGAAAATTTCTGCTTTTTTTTCTGAAATACGTTAAATTTCTGCAATTTTGCCCTAAAATAAGTGAAATTTCTGAGTTTTGCCCCAAAATAAGGAGAATTTCTGTCTTTTTGCCCCAACATATAGGGAATTTCTGCCTTTTGGCCCACAATTAGGGGGATTTCTGCAATTTTGCTCCAAAAAACCAAAAATTTCTGTCTTTTTGCCCAAAAATAAGAAGAATGCATACCTTTTTGCCATCAAAAAGGGAAATTTCTTCATTTTTGCTCCAAAATAAGGGGAATTTCTGCTTTTTTGCCTCTAAATAAGTGGAATTTCTGTCTTTTTACCCCAATACAAAGGGAATTTCTGTATTTTTGCACCAAAATAAAGATAATTTCTGACTTATTATTCTGAATTAAGTGAAATTTCTGCAATTTTGCCCCAAAATAAGGGAAATTTCTGCCTTTTTGCCCCCAAATAAGGGGAATTTCAGCCTTTTTACATCAAAATAAGGGGAATTTCTGCATTTTTGCCCCAAAATATGGGAAATGTCTGCCTTTTTGCCCCAAAATAAGGAAAATTTCTGCAATTTTGTACCAAAATAAAAGAAATATCTGCCTTTTTGCCCCAAAATTAGAAAATTCCTGCTTTTTTTTTTGGAAATAAGTGAAATTTCTGCAATTTTGCCCCAAAATAATTGAAATTTCTAAGTTTTGCCCCAAAATAAAGGAAATTTCTGCCTTTTTGCCACCAAATAAGGGGAAGTTCAGCATTTTTACCTTAAAATAAGGGGAATTTCTGCATTTTTGCCCCAAAATATGAGAAATTTCTGCCTTTTTCCCAAAATAAGAAAAATTTCTGCAATTTTGTAACAAAATAAAAGAAATTTCTGCCTTTTTGCCCCAAAATAAGAAAATTTCTGCTTTTTTTCTGAAATAAGTGAAATTTCTGCAATTTTGCCCCAAAATAAGTGAAATTTCTGATTGTTGCCCCAAAATAAGGAGAATTTCTGTCTTTTTGCCCCAACATATAGGGAATTTCTGCCTTTTTGCCCCACAATTAGGGGAATTTCTGCAATTTTGCTCCAAAATACGGGGAATTTCTGCCTTTTTGCCCGAAAATAAGAAGAATGCATACATTTTTGCCATAAAAAAGGGAAATTTCTTTATTTTTGCTCCAAAATAAGGGAAATTTCTGCTTTTTTGCTTGTAAATAAGTGGAATTTCTGTTTTTTTACCCCAAAGCAAAGGAAATTTCTGTCTTTTTTGCCCCAAAATAAGGAAAATTTCTGACTTATTACCCTGAAATAAGTGAAATTTCTGCAATTTTGCCCCTAAATAAGGGATATTTCTGCCTTTTTGCCCTCAAATATAGGGAATTTCAGCCTTTATACCTCAAAATAAGAGGAATTTCTGCATTTTTGCCCCAAAATATGGGAAATTTCTGCCTTTTTGCCCCAAAATAAGAAAAATTTCTGCAATTTTGTACCAAAATAAAAGAAATTTCTGCCTTTTTGCCCCAAAATAAGTGAAATTTCTGCTTTTTTTCTGAAATAAGTGAAATTTCTGCAATTTTGCCCCAAAATAAGTGAAAATTCTGAGTTTTGCCCCAAAATAAGGAGAATTTCTCTATTTTGGCCCTAATATAGAGGAAATTTCTGCCTTTTAGTCCCACAATTGAAGGAATTTCTGCAATTTTGCTCCCAATACGGGGAATTTCTGCCTTTTTGCCTGAAAATAAGAAAAATGCATACCTTTTTGCCATAAAAAAGGAAAATTTCTTCATTTTTGCTCCAAAATAAAAAAAATTTCTGCTTTTTTGCCTCTAAATAAGTGGAATTTCTATCTTTTTCCCCCAAAACAAAGGGAATTTCTGTCTTTTTTGCCCCAAAATAAGGAAAATTTCTGACTTATTACCCTGAAATAAGTGAAATTTCTGCAATTTTGCCCCAAAATGAGAGAAATTTCTGCCTTTTTGCCCCAATATGAGAAAATTTCTGCTTTTTTCTGAAATAAGTGAAATTTCTGCAATTTTGCCCTAAAATAAGTGAAATTTCTGAGTTTTGCCACAAAATAAGGAGAATTTCTGTCTTTTTGCCCCAACATATAGGGAATTTCTGCCTTTTTGGCCCACAATTAGGGGGATTTCTGCAATTTTGCTCCAAAAAACGGGGAATTTCTGTCTTTTTGCCCGAAAATAAGAAGAATGCATACCTTTTTGCCTTCGAAAAGGAAAATTTCTTCATTTTTGCTCCAAAATAAGGGGAATTTCTGCTTTTTTGCCTCTAAATAAGTGGAATTTCTGTCTTTTTCCCCCAAAACAAAGGGAATTTCTGTATTTTTGAACCAAAATAAAGATAATTTCTGACTTATTATTCTGAAATAAGTGAAATTTCTGCAATTTTGCCCCAAAATAAGGGAAATTTCTGCCTTTTTGCCCCCAAATAAGGGGAATTTCAGCATTTTTACCTCAAAATAAGGGGAATTTCTGCATTTTTGCCCCAAAATATGGGAAATGTCTGCCTTCTTGCCCCAAAATAAGGAAAATTTCTGCAGTTTTGTACCAATATAAAAGAAATATCTGCCTTTTTGCCCCAAAATTAGAAAATTTCTGCTTTTTTTTCAGAAATAAGTGAAATTTCTGCAATTTTGCCCCAAAATAATTGAAATTTCTAAGTTTTGCCCCAAAATAAAGGAAATTTCTGCCTTTTTGCCCCCAAATAAGGGGAAGTTCAGCATTTTTACCTTAAAATAAGGGGAATTTCTGCATTTTTGCCCCAAAATATGAGAAATTTCTGCCTTTTTCCCAAAATAAAAAAAATTTCTGCAATTTTGTAACAAAATAAAAGAAATTTCGGCCTTTTTGCCCCAAAATAAGAAAATTTCTGCTTTTTTTCTGAAATAAGTGAAATTTCTGCAATTTTGCCCCAAAATAAGTGAAATTTCTGAGTGTTGCCCCAAAATAAGGAGAATTTCTGTCTTTTTGCCCCAACATATAGGGAATTTCTGCCTTTTTGCCCCACAATTAGGGGAATTTCTGCAATTTTGCTCCAAAATACGGGGAATTTCTGCCTTTTTGCCCGAAAATAAGAAGAATGCATACATTTTTGCCATAAAAAAGGGAAATTTCTTTATTTTTGCTCCAAAATAAGGGAAATTTCTGCTTTTTTGCTTGTAAATAAGTGGAATTTCTGTTTTTTTACCCCAAAGCAAAGGGAATTTCTGTCTTTTTTGCCCCAAAATAAGGAAAATTTCTGACTTATTACCCTGAAATAAGTGAAATTTCTGCAATTTTGCCCCTAAATAAGGGAAATTTCTGCCTTTTTGCCCTCAAATATAGGGAATTTCAGCCTTTATACCTCAAAATAAGAGGAATTTCTGCATTTTTGCCCCAAAATATGGGAAATTTCTGCCTTTTTGCCCCAAAATAAGAAAAATTTCTGCAATTTTGTACCAAAATAAAAGAAATTTCTGCCTTTTTGCCCCAAAATAAGTGAAATTTCTGCTTTTTTTCTGAAATAAGTGAAATTTCTGCAATTTTGCCCCAAAATAAGTGAAAATTCTGAGTTTTGCCCCAAAATAAGGAGAATTTATCTATTTTTGCCCTAATATATAGGAAATTTCTGACTTTTAGTCCCACAATTGAAGGAATTTCTGCAATTTTGCTCCCAATACGGGGAATTTCTGCCTTTTTGCCTGAAAATAAGAAAAATGCATACCTTTTTGCCATAAAAAAGGAAAATTTCTTCATTTTTGCTCCAAAATAAGAAAAATTTCTGCTTTTTTGCCTCTAAATAAGTGGAATTTCTGTCTTTTTCCCCCAAAACAAAGGGAATTTCTGTCTTTTTTGCCCCAAAATAAGGAAAATTTCTGACTTATTACCCTGAAATAAGTGAAATTTCTGCAATTTTGCCCCAAAATGAGGAAAATTTCTGCCTTTTTGCCCCCAAATAAAAGAAATTTCTGAGTTTTTGCCCCAAAATAAGAACAATTTCTGCAATTTTGTACCAAAATAAAAGAAATATCTGACTTTTTGCCCCAAAAAAGAAAAGTTCTGCTTTTTTTTACTGACATAAGTGAAATTTCTGCAATTTTGCCCCAAAATAAGTGAAATTTCTGCAATTTCGCCCCAAAATAAGAGAAATTTCTGGAATTTTGCCCCAAAATAAGTGGAATTTCTGAGTTTTGCCCCAAAATAAGTGAAATTTCTGTCTTTTTGCCCCAACATATAGGGAATTTCTGCCTTTTTGCCCCACAATTAGGGGAATTTCTGCAATTTTGCTCCAAAACAGAGGGAATTTCTGACTTTTTGCCCGAAAAATAAGAAGAATGCATACCTTTTTGCCATAAAAAAGGGAAATTTCTTCATTTTTGCTCCAAAATAAGAGGAATTTCTGCTTTTTTGCCTCTTAGTGGAATTTCTGTCTTTTTCCCCCAAAATAAAAGGAATTTATGTCTTTTTTGCCCCAAAATAAAAAATTTTTTAATTTATTACCCTGAAGTAAGTGAAATTTCTGCAATTTTGCCCCAAAATAAGGGAAATTTCTGCCTTTTGCCCCCAAATAAAAAGAATTTCTGCATTTTTGCCTCTTAATAAGTGGAATTTCTGTCTTTTTCCCCCAATACAACGGGAATTTCTGTCTTTTTTGCCCCAAAATAAGGAAAATTTCTGACTTGTTTCCCAGAAGTAAGTGAAATTTCTGCAATTTTGCCCCAAAATAAGGGAAATTTCTGCCTTTTTCCCCGAAATAAGAGGAATTTCAGCCTTTTTACCTCAAAATAAGGGGAATTTCTGCATTTTTGCCACAAAATATTTGGAATTTCTGCCTTTTTGCCCTAAAATAAGGAAAACTTCTGCCTTTTTTCCTGAAATAAGTGAAATTTCTGCAATTTTGCCTTAAAATAAAAGAAATTTCTGCAATTTTTCCCCATAATAAAGGAATTTTCTGCAATTTTGCCCCAAAAGAAAGGGAATTTCTGTTTTTTGTCCCCAAATAAGGGAAATTTCTGCAATTTTGCCCTAAAATAAGGGAAATTTCTGCCTTTTGCCCCCAAATAAGGGGAATTTCTGCATTTTTGCCCCAAAATAAAGAAAATTACTGCCTGTTTTACCCCAAATTAGGTGAATTTCTGCAATTTTGCTCCAAAATACGAGGATTTTCTTCCTATTTCGCCGAAAATAAACGGAATTTCTGCCATTTTGCCGCGAAATAAGTGAAATTTCTGCAGTTTTACCCCAAAATAAGGGGAAGTTCTGCGTTTTTGCCCAAAAATTAGGGGAATTTCTGCAATTTTGCTCCAAAATACGGGGAATTTCTGCCTTTTTTCCCCAATAATAAAGGGAATGTATATCTTTTAGCCATAAAAAAGGGAAATTTTTTCATTTTTATCCCAAAATAAGGGAATTTTCTGCCTTTTTGACTCAAAAGAAGTGCAATTTCTCCATTTTCCCCAAAAATAAACCGAATTTCTGTCTTTTTGCCCCAAAATAAGGAGAATTTCTGACTTTTTGTCCTGAAATAAGTTAAATTTCTAAAATTTTTCCCCAAAATAAGGGAAATGTCTGCTTTTTGCCCCAAAATAAGGGGAATTTCTGACTTTTTGCCACAAAATAAGGGGAATTTCAAAATTTTTACCTCAAAATAAGGGGAATTTCAGCAATTTTGCCCCAAAATATGTGAAATTTCTGCAATTTTGCCCCACAATAAGTGAAATTTCTGAGTTTTGTCTCATAATAAAAAGAATTTCTGTCTTTTTGCCCCAACATATAGGGAATTTCTGCCTTTTTGCCCCACAATTAGGGGAATTTCTGCAATTTTGCTCCAAAATACGGGGAATTTCTGCCTTTTTGCCCGAAAATAAGAAGAATGCATACCTTTTTGCCATAAAAAAGAAAAATTTCTTCATTTTTGCTCCAAAATAAGGGGAATTTCTGCTTTTTTGCCTCTTAATAAGTGGAATTTCTGTCTTTTTCCTCCAATACAAAGGGAATTTCTGTCTTTTTTGCCCCAAAATAAGGGAAATTTCTGCCTTTTTTCCCCGAAATAAGGGGAATTTAAGCCTTTTTTCCTCAAAATAAGGGGAGTTTCTGCATTTTTGCCACAAAATATTTGGAATTTCTGAGTTTTTGCCCCCAAATAAGGAAAACTTCTGCCTTTTTTCCTGAAATAAGTGAAATTTCTGCAATTTTGCCTTAAAATAAGTGAAAATTCTGTGTTTTGCCTCCAAATAAGGAGAATTTCTGTATTTTTGCCCCAATATATAGGGAATTTCTGCCTTTTTTGCCCCACAATTAAAGGAATTTCTGCAATTTAGCTCCAAAATATGGGGATTTTCTGCCTTTTTGCCCGAAAATAAAAAGAATGCATATCTTTTTGCCATAAACAAGGGAAATTTCTTCATTTTTGCCCCAAAATGAGGAAAATTTCTGCCTTTTTGTTCCCAAATAAGGGGAATTTCAGCTTTTTTAACTCAAAATAATAGGATTTTCTGCATTTTTGCCCCAAAATATGGGAAATTTCTGCCTTTTTGACCCAAAATGAGAACAATTTCTGCAATTTTCTACCAAAATTAAAGAAATTTCTGCCTTTTTGCCCCAAAATAAGAAAATTTCTTCTTTTTTTCTGAAATAAGTGAAATTTCTGCAATTTTGCCCTAAAATAAGTGAAATTTCTGAGTTTTGCCCCAAAATAAGTGAAATTTCTGTCTTTTTGCCCCAACATATAGGGAATTTCTGCCTTTTTGGCCCACAATTAGAGGGATTTCTGCAATTTTGTCCCAAAATAAGGGAAATTTCTGCCTTTCTGCCCCCAAATAAGGGGAATTTCAGCCTTTTTACCTCAAAATAAGGGGAATTTCTGGGTTTTTGCCCCAAAATATGGGAAATGTCTGCCTTTTTGCCCCAAAATAAGGAAAATTTCTGCAATTTTGTACCAAAATAAAAGAAATATCTGCCTTTTTGCCCCAAAATTAGAAAATTTCTGCTTTTTTTTCGGAAATAAGTGAAATTTCTGCAATTTTGCCCCAAAATAATTGAAATTTCTAAGTTTTGCCCCAAAATAAAGGAAATTTCTGCCTTTTTGCCCCCAAATAAGGGGAAGTTCAGCATTTTTACCTTAAAATAAGGGGAATTTCTGCATTTTTGCCCCAAAATATGAGAAATTTCTTCCTTTTTCCCAAAATAAGAAAAATTTTTGCAATTTTGTACCAAAATAAAAGAAATTTCTGCCTTTTTGCCCCAAAATAAGAAAATTTCTGCTTTTTTTCTGAAATAAGTGAAATTTCTGCAATTTTGCCCCAAAGTAAGTGAAATTTCTGAGTGTTGCCCCAAAATAAGGAGAATTTCTGTCTTTTTGCCCCAACATATAGGGAATTTCTGCCTTTTTGCCCCACAATTAGGGGAATTTCTGCAATTTTGCTCCAAAATACGGGGAATTTCTGCCTTTTTGTCCGAAAATAAGAAGAATGCATACCTTTTTGCCATAAAAAAGGGAAATTTCTTTATTTTTGCTCCAAAATAAGGGGAATTTCTGCTTTTTTGCTTGTAAATAAGTGGAATTTCTGTTTTTTTACCCCAAAGCAAAGGGAATTTCTGTCTTTTTTGCCCCAAAATAAGGAAAATTTCTGACTTATTACCCTGAAATAAGTGAAATTTCTGCAATTTTGCCCCAAAATGAGGAAAATTCCTGCCTTTTTGCCCCCAAATTAAAGAAATTTCAGCCTTTTTACCACAAAATAAGGGGAATTTCTGCATTTTTGCCCCAAAATATGGGAAATTTCTGCGTTTTTGCCCCCAAATAAGAACAATTTCTGCAATTTTGTACCAAAATAAAAGAAATATCTGACTTTTTGCCCCCAAAAAGAAAAGTTCTGCTTTTTTTTACTGACATAAGTGAAATTTCTGCATTTTGCCTCAAAATAAGTGAAATTTCTGCATTTTCACCCCAAAATAAGAGAAATTTCTGGAATTTTGCCCCAAAATAAGTGGAATTTCTGAGTTTTGCCCCAAAATAAGTGAAATTTCTGTCTTTTTGCCCCAACATATAGGGAATTTCTGCCTTTTTGCCCCACAATTAGGGGAATTTCTGCAATTTTGCTCCAAAAGAGAGGGAATTTCTGACTTTTTGCCCGAAAAATAAGAAGAATGCATACCTTTTTGCCATAAAAAAGGGAAATTTCTTCATTTTTGCTCCAAAATAAGGGGAATTTCCGCTTTTTTGCCTCTTAATAAGTGGAATTTCTGTCTTTTTCCCCCAAAACAAAGGGAATTTATGTATTTTTTGCCCCAAAATAAGGAAAATTTCTGACTTATTACCCTGAAGTAAGTGAAATTTCTGCAATTTTGCCCCAAAATAAGTGAAATTTCTGAGTGTTGCCCCAAAATAAGGAAAATTTGTCTTTTTGCCCCAACATATAGGAAATTTCTGCATTTTTGCCCCACAATTAGGGGAATTTCTGCAATTTTGCTCCAAAATACGGGGAATTTCTGCCTTTTTGTCCGAAAATAAGAAGAATGCATACCTTTTTGCCATAAAAAAGGGAAATTTCTTTATTTTTGCTCCAAAATAAGGGGAATTTCTGCTTTTTTGCTTGTAAATAAGTGGAATTTCTGTTTTTTTACCCCAAAGCAAAGGGAATTTCTGTCTTTTTTGCCCCAAAATAAGGAAAATTTCTGACTTATTACCCTGAAATAAGTGAAATTTCTTCAATTTTGCCCCTAAATAAGGGAAATTTCTGCCTTTTTGCCCTCAAATAAAGGGATTTTCAGCCTTTATACCTCAAAATAAGAGGAATTTCTGCATTTTTGCTTCAAAATATGGGAAATTTCTGCCTTTTTGCCCCAAAATAAGAAAAATTTCTGCAATTTTGTACCAAAATAAAAGAAATTTCTGCCTTTTTGCCCCAAAATAAGTGAAATTTCTGCTTTTTTTCTGAAATAATGAAATTTCTGCAATTTTGCCCCAAAATAAGTGAAAAATCTGAGTTTTGCCCCAAAATAAGGAGAATTTCTCTATTTTTGCCCTAATATATAGGGAATTTCTGCCTTTTAGTCCCACAATTGAAAGAATTTCTGCAATTTTGCTCCCAATACGGGGAATTTCTGCCTTTTTGCCCGAAAATAAGAAAAATGCATACCTTTTTGCCATAAAAAAGGAAAATTTCTTCATTTTTGCTCCAAAATAAAAAAAATTTCTGCTTTATTGCCTCTAAATAAGTGGAATTTCTGTCTTTTTCCCCCAAAACAAAGGGAATTTCTGTCTTTTTTGCCCCAAAATAAGGAAAATTTCTGACTTATTACCCTGAAATAAGTGAAATTTCTGCAATTTTGCCCCAAAATGAGGAAAATTTCTGCCTTTTTGCCCCCAAATTAAAGAAATTTCAGCCTTTTTACCACAAAATAAGGGGAATTTCTGCATTTTTGCCCCAAAATATGGGAAATTTCTGCGTTTTTGCCCCCAAATAAGAACAATTTCTGCAATTTTGTACCAAAATAAAAGAAATATCTGACTTTTTGCCACAAAACGAAAAGTTCTGCTTTTTTTTACTGACATAAGTGAAATTTCTGCAATTTTGCCCCAAAATAAGTGAAATTTCTGCAATTTCGCCCCAAAATAAGAGAAATTTCTGGAATTTTGCCCCAAAATAAGTGGAATTTCTGAGTTTTGCCCCAAAATAAGTGAAATTTCTGTCTTTTTGCCCCAACATATAGGGAATTACTGCCTTTTTGCCCCACAATTAGGGGAATTTCTGCAATTTTGCTCCAAAAGAGAGGGAATTTCTGACTTTTTGCCCGAAAAATAAGAAGAATGCATACCTTTTTGCCATAAAAAAGGGAAATTTCTTCATTTTTGCTCCAAAATAAGGGGAATTTCTGCTTTTTTGCCTCTTAATAAGTGGAATTTCTGTCTTTTTCCCCCAAAACAAAGGGAATTTATGTCTTTTTTGCCCCAAAATAAGAAAAAATTTCTGACTTATTACCCTGAAGTAAGTGAAATTTCTGCAATTTTGCCCCAAAAATAAGTGAAATTTCTGAGTGTTGCCCCAAAATAAAGAAAATTTCTGTCTTTTTGCCCCAACATATAGGGAATTTCTGCCTTTTTGCCCCACAATTAGGGGAATTTCTGCAATTTTGCTCCAAAATACGGGGAATTTCTGCCTTTTTGTCCGAAAATAAGAAGAATGCATACCTTTTTGCCATAAAAAAGGGAAATTTCTTTATTTTTGCTCCAAAATAAGGGGAATTTCTGCTTTTTTGCTTGTAAATAAGTGGAATTTCTGTTTTTTTACCCCAAAGCAAAGGGAATTTCTGTTTTTTTGCCCCAAAATAAGGAAAATTTCTGACTTATTACCCTGAAATAAGTGAAATTTCTTCAATTTTGCCCCTAAATAAGGGAAATTTCTGCCTTTTTGCCCTCAAATAAAGGGATTTTCAGCCTTTATAACTCAAAATAAGAGGAATTTCTGCATTTTTGCCCCAAAATATGGGAAATTTCTGCCTTTTTGCCCCAAAATAAGAAAAATTTCTGCAATTTTGTACCAAAATAAAAGAAATTTCTGCCTTTTTGCCCCAAAATAAGTGAAATTTCTGCTTTTTTCTGAAATAAATGAAATTTCTGCAATTTTGCCCCAAAATAAGTGAAAATTCTGCTTTTTTTCTGAAATAAATGAAATTTCTGCAATTTTGCCCCAAAATAAGTGAAAATTCTGAGTTTTGCCCCAAAATAAGGAGAATTTCTCTATTTTTGCCCTAATATATAGGGAATTTCTGCCTTTTTGTACCACAATTGAAGGAATTTCTGCAATTTTGCTCCCAATACGGGGAATTTCTGCCTTTTTGCCTGAAAATAAGAAAAATGCATACCTTTTTGCCATAAAAAAGGAAAATTTCTTCATTTTTGCTCCAAAATAAGGGGAATTTCTGCATTTTTGCCTCTTAATAAGTGGAATTTCTGTTTTTTCCCCCAAAACAAAGGGAATTTCTGTCTTTTTTGCCCCAAAATAAGGAAAATTTCTGACTTATTACCCTGAAATAAGTGAAATTTCTGCAATTTTGCCCCAAAATGAGGAAAATTTCTGCCTTTTTGCCCCCAAATTAAAGAAATTTCAGCATTTTTACCACAAAATAAGGGGAATTTCTGCATTTTTGCCCCAAAATATGGGAAATTCCTGCGTTTTTGCCCCCAAATAAGAACAATTTCTGCAATTTTGTACCAAAATAAAAGAAATATCTGACTTTTTAGCACAAAAAAGAAAAGTTCTGCTTTTTTTTACTGACATAAGTGAAATTTCTGCAATTTTGCCCCAAAATAAGTGAAATTTCTGCAATTTCGCCCCAAAATAAGAGAAATTTCTGGAATTTTGCCCCAAAATAAGTGGAATTTCTGAGTTTTGCCCCAAAATAAGTGAAATTTCTGTCTTTTTGCCCCAACATATAGGGAATTTCTGCCTTTTTGCCCCACAATTAGGGGAATTTCTGCAATTATGCTCCAAAAGAGAGGGAATTTCTGACTTTTTGCCCGAAAAATAAGAAGAATGCATACCTTTTTGCCATAAAAAAGGGAAATTTCTTCATTTTTGCTCCAAAATAAGGGGAATTTCTGCTTTTTTGCCTCTTAATAAGTGGAATTTCTGTCTTTTTCCCCCAAAACAAAGGGAATTTATGTCTTTTTTGCCCCAAAATAAGAAAAAATTTCTGACTTATTACCCTGAAGTAAGTGAAATTTCTGCAATTTTGCCCCAAAAATAAGTGAAATTTCTGAGTGTTGCCCCAAAATAAGGAAAATTTCTGTCTTTTTGCCCCAACATATAGGGAATTTCTGCCTTTTTGCCCCACAATTAGGGGAATTTCTGCAATTTTGCTCCAAAATACGGGGAATTTCTGCCTTTTTGTCCGAAAATAAGAAGAATGCATACCTTTTTGCCATAAAAAAGGGAAATTTCTTTATTTTTGCTCCAAAATAAGGGGAATTTCTGCTTTTTTGCTTGTAAATAAGTGGAATTTCTGTTTTTTTACCCCAAAGCAAAGGGAATTTCTGTTTTTTTGCCCCAAAATAAGGAAAATTTCTGACTTATTACCCTGAAATAAGTGAAATTTCTTCAATTTTGCCTCTAAATAAGGGAAATTTCTGCCTTTTTGCCCTCAAATAAAGGGATTTTCAGCCTTTATACCTCAAAATAAGATAAATTTCTGCATTTTTGCCCCAAAATATGGGAAATTTCTGCCTTTTTGCCCCAAAATAAGAAAAATTTCTGCAATTTTGTACCAAAATAAAAAAAATTTCTGCCTTTTTGCCCCAAAATAAGTGAAATTTCTGCTTTTTTTCTGAAATAATGAAATTTCTGCAATTTTGCCCCAAAATAAGTGAAAAATCTGAGTTTTGCCCCAAAATAAGGAGAATTTCTCTATTTTTGCCCTAATATATAGGGAATTTCTGCCTTTTAGTCCCACAATTGAAAGAATTTCTGCAATTTTGCTCCCAATACGGGGAATTTCTGCCTTTTTGCCCGAAAATAAGAAAAATGCATACCTTTTTGCCATAAAAAAGGAAAATTTCTTCATTTTTGCTTCAAAATAAGGGGATATTCTGCTTTTTTGCCTCTAAATAAGTGGAATTTCTGTCTTTTTCCCCCAAAACAAAGGGAATTTCTGTCTTTTTTGCCCCAAAATAAGGAAAATTTCTGACTTATTACCCTGAAATAAGTGAAATTTCTTCAATTTTGTCCCTAAATAAGGGAAATTTCTGCCTTTTTGCCCTCAAATAAAGGGATTTTCAGCCTTTATACCTCAAAATAAGAGGAATTTCTGCATTTTTGCCCCAAAATATGGGAAATTTCTGCCTTTTTGCCCCAAAATAAGAAAAATTTCTGCAATTTTATACCAAAATAAAAGAAATTTCTGCCTTTTTGCCCCAAAATAAGTGAAATTTCTGCTTTTTTTCTGAAATAATGAAATTTCTGCAATTTTGCCCCAAAATAAGTGAAAAATCTGAGTTTTGCCCCAAAATAAGGAGAATTTCTCTATTTTTGCCCTAATATATAGGGAATTTCTGCCTTTTAGTCCCACAATTGAAAGAATTTCTGCAATTTTGCTCCCAATACGGGGAATTTCTGCCTTTTTGCCCGAAAATAAGAAAAATGCATACCTTTTTGCCATAAAAAAGGAAAATTTCTTCATTTTTGCTCCAAAATAAGGGGAATTTCTGCATTTTTGCCTCTAAATAAGTGGAATTTCTGTCTTTTTCCCCCAAAACAAAGGGAATTTCTGTCTTTTTTGCCCCAAAATAAGGAAAATTTCTGACTCATTACCCTGAAATAAGTGAAATTTCTGCAATTTTGCCCCAAAATGAGGAAAATTTCTGCCTTTTTGCCCCCAAATAAAAGAAATTTCAGCCTTTTTACCACAAAATAAGGGGAATTTCTGCATTTTTGCCCCAAAATATGGGAAATTTCTGCGTTTTTGCCCCCAAATAAGAACAATTTCTGCAATTTTGTACCAAAATAAAAGAAATATCTGACTTTTTGCCCCAAAAAAGAAAAGTTCTGCTTTTTTTTACTGACATAAGTGAAATTTCTGCAATTTTGCCCCAAAATAAGTGAAATTTCTGCAATTTCGCCCCAAAATAAGAGAAATTTCTGGAATTTTGCCCCAAAATAAGTGGAATTTCTGAGTTTTGCCCCAAAATAAGTGAAATTTCTGTCTTTTTGCCCAACATATAGGGAATTTCTGCCTTTTTGCCCCACAATTAGGGGAATTTCTGCAATTTTGCTCCAAAACAGAGGGAATTTCTGACTTTTTGCCCGAAAAATAAGAAGAATGCATACCTTTTTGCCATAAAAAAGGGAAATTTCTTCATTTTTGCTCCAAAATAAGAGGAATTTCTGCTTTTTTGCCTCTTAGTGGAATTTCTGTCTTTTTCCCCCAAAATAAAAGGAATTTATGTCTTTTTTGCTCCAAAATAAAAAATTTTTTAATTTATTACCCTGAAGTAAGTGAAATTTCTGCAATTTTGCCCCAAAATAAGGGAAATTTCTGCCTTTTGCCCCCAAATAAAAAGAATTTCTGCATTTTTGCCTCTTAATAAGTGGAATTTCTGTCTTTTTCCCCCAATACAAAGGGAATTTCTGTCTTTTTTGCCCCAAAATAAGGAAAATTTCTGACTTGTTTCCCAGAAGTAAGTGAAATGTCTGCAATTTTGCCCCAAAATAAGGGAAATTTCTGCCTTTTTCCCCGAAATAAGAGGAATTTCAGCCTTTTTACCTCAAAATAAGGGGAATTTCTGCATTTTTGCCACAAAATATTTGGAATTTCTGCCTTTTTGCCCTAAAATAAGGAAAACTTCTGCCTTTTTTCCTGAAATAAGTGAAATTTCTGCAATTTTGCCTTAAAATAAAAGAAATTTCTGCAATTTTTCCCCATAATAAAGGAATTTTCTGCAATTTTGCCCCAAAAGAAAGGGAATTTCTGTTTTTTGTCCCCAAATAAGGGAAATTTCTGCAATTTTGCCCTAAAATAAGGGAAATTTCTGCCTTTTGCCCCCAAATAAGGGGAATTTCTGCATTTTTGCCCCAAAATAAAGAAAATTACTGCCTGTTTTACCCCAAATTAGGTGAATTTCTGCAATTTTGCTCCAAAATACGAGGATTTTCTTCCTATTTCGCCGAAAATAAACGGAATTTCTGCCATTTTGCCGCGAAATAAGTGAAATTTCTGCAGTTTTACCCCAAAATAAGGGGAAGTTCTGCGTTTTTGCCCAAAAATTAGGGGAATTTCTGCAATTTTGCTCCAAAATACGGGGAATTTCTGCCTTTTTTCCCCAATAATAAAGGGAATGTATATCTTTTAGCCATAAAAAAGGGAAATTTTTTCATTTTTATCCCAAAATAAGGGAATTTTCTGCCTTTTTGACTCAAAAGAAGTGCAATTTCTCCATTTTCCCCAAAAATAAACCGAATTTCTGTCTTTTTGCCCCAAAATAAGGAGAATTTCTGACTTTTTGTCCTGAAATAAGTTAAATTTCTAAAATTTTTCCCCAAAATAAGGGAAATGTCTGCTTTTTGCCCCAAAATAAGGGGAATTTCTGACTTTTTGCCACAAAATAAGGGGAATTTCAAAATTTTTACCTCAAAATAAGGGGAATTTCAGCAATTTTGCCCCAAAATATGTGAAATTTCTGCAATTTTGCCCCACAATAAGTGAAATTTCTGAGTTTTGTCTCATAATAAAAAGAATTTCTGTCTTTTTGCCCCAACATATAGGGAATTTCTGCCTTTTTGCCCCACAATTAGGGGAATTTCTGCAATTTTGCTCCAAAATACGGGGAATTTCTGCCTTTTTGCCCGAAAATAAGAAGAATGCATACCTTTTTGCCATAAAAAAGAAAAATTTCTTCATTTTTGCTCCAAAATAAGGGGAATTTCTGCTTTTTTGCCTCTTAATAAGTGGAATTTCTGTCTTTTTCCTCCAATACAAAGGGAATTTCTGTCTTTTTTGCCCCAAAATAAGGGAAATTTCTGCCTTTTTTCCCCGAAATAAGGGGAATTTAAGCCTTTTTTCCTCAAAATAAGGGGAATTTCTGCATTTTTGCCACAAAATATTTGGAATTTCTGAGTTTTTGCCCCCAAATAAGGAAAACTTCTGCCTTTTTTCCTGAAATAAGTGAAATTTCTGCAATTTTGCCTTAAAATAAGTGAAAATTCTGTGTTTTGCCTCCAAATAAGGAGAATTTCTGTATTTTTGCCCCAATATATAGGGAATTTCTGCCTTTTTTGCCCCACAATTAAAGGAATTTCTGCAATTTAGCTCCAAAATATGGGGATTTTCTGCCTTTTTGCCCGAAAATAAAAAGAATGCATATCTTTTTGCCATAAACAAGGGAAATTTCTTCATTTTTGCCCCAAAATGAGGAAAATTTCTGCCTTTTTGTTCCCAAATAAGGGGAATTTCAGCTTTTTTAACTCAAAATAATAGGATTTTCTGCATTTTTGCCCCAAAATATGGGAAATTTCTGCCTTTTTGACCCAAAATGAGAACAATTTCTGCAATTTTCTACCAAAATTAAAGAAATTTCTGCCTTTTTGCCCCAAAATAAGAAAATTTCTTCTTTTTTTCTGAAATAAGTGAAATTTCTGCAATTTTGCCCTAAAATAAGTGAAATTTCTGAGTTTTGCCCCAAAATAAGTGAAATTTCTGTCTTTTTGCCCCAACATATAGGGAATTTCTGCCTTTTTGGCCCACAATTAGAGGGATTTCTGCAATTTTGCTCCAAAAAACGGGGAATTTCTGTCTTTTTGCCCGAAAATAAGAAGAATGCATACCTTTTTGCCATCGAAAAGGGAAATTTTTTCATTATTGCTCCTAAATAAAGGGAATTTCTGCTTTTTTGCCTCTAAATAAGTGGAATTTCTGTCTTTTTCCCCCAAAACAAAGGGAATTTCTGTATTTTTGTACCAAAATAAAGATAATTTCTGACTTATTATTCTGAAATAAGTGAAATTTCTGCAATTTTGTCCCAAAATAAGGGAAATTTCTGCCTTTTTGCCCCCAAATAAGGGGAATTTCAGCCTTTTTACCTCAAAATAAGGGGAATTTCTGGGTTTTTGCCCCAAAATATGGGAAATGTCTGCCTTTTTGCCCCAAAATAAGGAAAATTTCTGCAATTTTGTACCAAAATAAAAGAAATATCTGCCTTTTTGCCCCAAAATTAGAAAATTTCTGCTTTTTTTTCGGAAATAAGTGAAATTTCTGCAATTTTGCCCCAAAATAATTGAAATTTCTAAGTTTTGCCCCAAAATAAAGGAAATTTCTGCCTTTTTGCCCCCAAATAAGGGGAAGTTCAGCATTTTTACCTTAAAATAAGGGGAATTTCTGCATTTTTGCCCCAAAATATGAGAAATTTCTTCCTTTTTCCCAAAATAAGAAAAATTTCTGCAATTTTGTACCAAAATAAAAGAAATATCTGACTTTTTGCCACAAAACGAAAAGTTCTGCTTTTTTTTACTGACATAAGTGAAATTTCTGCAATTTTGCCCCAAAATAAGTGAAATTTCTGCAATTTCGCCCCAAAATAAGAGAAATTTCTGGAATTTTGCCCCAAAATAAGTGGAATTTCTGAGTTTTGCCCCAAAATAAGTGAAATTTCTGTCTTTTTGCCCCAACATATAGGGAATTTCTGCCTTTTTGCCCCACAATTAGGGGAATTTCTGCAATTATGCTCCAAAAGAGAGGGAATTTCTGACTTTTTGCCCGAAAAATAAGAAGAATGCATACCTTTTTGCCATAAAAAAGGGAAATTTCTTCATTTTTGCTCCAAAATAAGGGGAATTTCTGCTTTTTTGCCTCTTAATAAGTGGAATTTCTGTCTTTTTCCCCCAAAACAAAGGGAATTTATGTCTTTTTTGCCCCAAAATAAGAAAAAATTTCTGACTTATTACCCTGAAGTAAGTGAAATTTCTGCAATTTTGCCCCAAAAATAAGTGAAATTTCTGAGTGTTGCCCCAAAATAAGGAAAATTTCTGTCTTTTTGCCCCAACATATAGGGAATTTCTGCCTTTTTGCCCCACAATTAGGGGAATTTCTGCAATTTTGCTCCAAAATACGGGGAATTTCTGCCTTTTTGTCCGAAAATAAGAAGAATGCATACCTTTTTGCCATAAAAAAGGGAAATTTCTTTATTTTTGCTCCAAAATAAGGGGAATTTCTGCTTTTTTGCTTGTAAATAAGTGGAATTTCTGTTTTTTTACCCCAAAGCAAAGGGAATTTCTGTTTTTTTGCCCCAAAATAAGGAAAATTTCTGACTTATTACCCTGAAATAAGTGAAATTTCTTCAATTTTGCCTCTAAATAAGGGAAATTTCTGCCTTTTTGCCCTCAAATAAAGGGATTTTCAGCCTTTATACCTCAAAATAAGATAAATTTCTGCATTTTTGCCCCAAAATATGGGAAATTTCTGCCTTTTTGCCCCAAAATAAGAAAAATTTCTGCAATTTTGTACCAAAATAAAAAAAATTTCTGCCTTTTTGCCCCAAAATAAGTGAAATTTCTGCTTTTTTTCTGAAATAATGAAATTTCTGCAATTTTGCCCCAAAATAAGTGAAAAATCTGAGTTTTGCCCCAAAATAAGGAGAATTTCTCTATTTTTGCCCTAATATATAGGGAATTTCTGCCTTTTAGTCCCACAATTGAAAGAATTTCTGCAATTTTGCTCCCAATACGGGGAATTTCTGCCTTTTTGCCCGAAAATAAGAAAAATGCATACCTTTTTGCCATAAAAAAGGAAAATTTCTTCATTTTTGCTTCAAAATAAGGGGATATTCTGCTTTTTTGCCTCTAAATAAGTGGAATTTCTGTCTTTTTCCCCCAAAACAAAGGGAATTTCTGTCTTTTTTGCCCCAAAATAAGGAAAATTTCTGACTTATTACCCTGAAATAAGTGAAATTTCTTCAATTTTGTCCCTAAATAAGGGAAATTTCTGCCTTTTTGCCCTCAAATAAAGGGATTTTCAGCCTTTATACCTCAAAATAAGAGGAATTTCTGCATTTTTGCCCCAAAATATGGGAAATTTCTGCCTTTTTGCCCCAAAATAAGAAAAATTTCTGCAATTTTATACCAAAATAAAAGAAATTTCTGCCTTTTTGCCCCAAAATAAGTGAAATTTCTGCTTTTTTTCTGAAATAATGAAATTTCTGCAATTTTGCCCCAAAATAAGTGAAAAATCTGAGTTTTGCCCCAAAATAAGGAGAATTTCTCTATTTTTGCCCTAATATATAGGGAATTTCTGCCTTTTAGTCCCACAATTGAAAGAATTTCTGCAATTTTGCTCCCAATACGGGGAATTTCTGCCTTTTTGCCCGAAAATAAGAAAAATGCATACCTTTTTGCCATAAAAAAGGAAAATTTCTTCATTTTTGCTTCAAAATAAGGGGATATTCTGCTTTTTTGCCTCTAAATAAGTGGAATTTCTGTCTTTTTCCCCCAAAACAAAGGGAATTTCTGTCTTTTTTGCCCCAAAATAAGAAAAATTTCTGACTTATTACCCTGAAATAAGTGAAATTTCTGCAATTTTGCCCCAAAATGAGGAAAATTTCTGCCTTTTTGCCCCCAAATTAAAGAAATTTCAGCCTTTTTACCACAAAATAAGGGGAATTTCTGCATTTTTGCCCCAAAATATGGGAAATTTCTGCGTTTTTGCCCCCAAATAAGAACAATTTCTGCAATTTTGTACCAAAATAAAAGAAATATCTGACTTTTTGCCCCAAAAAAGAAAAGTTCTGCTTTTTTTTACTGACATAAGTGAAATTTCTGCAATTTTGCCCCAAAATAAGTGAAATTTCTGCAATTTCGCCCCAAAATAAGAGAAATTTCTGGAATTTTGCCCCAAAATAAGTGGAATTTCTGAGTTTTGCCCCAAAATAAGTGAAATTTCTGTCTTTTTGCCCAACATATAGGGAATTTCTGCCTTTTTGCCCCACAATTAGGGGAATTTCTGCAATTTTGCTCCAAAACAGAGGGAATTTCTGACTTTTTGCCCGAAAAATAAGAAGAATGCATACCTTTTTGCCATAAAAAAGGGAAATTTCTTCATTTTTGCTCCAAAATAAGAGGAATTTCTGCTTTTTTGCCTCTTAGTGGAATTTCTGTCTTTTTCCCCCAAAATAAAAGGAATTTATGTCTTTTTTGCTCCAAAATAAAAAATTTTTTAATTTATTACCCTGAAGTAAGTGAAATTTCTGCAATTTTGCCCCAAAATAAGGGAAATTTCTGCCTTTTGCCCCCAAATAAAAAGAATTTCTGCATTTTTGCCTCTTAATAAGTGGAATTTCTGTCTTTTTCCCCCAATACAAAGGGAATTTCTGTCTTTTTTGCCCCAAAATAAGGAAAATTTCTGACTTGTTTCCCAGAAGTAAGTGAAATTTCTGCAATTTTGCCCCAAAATAAGGGAAATTTCTGCCTTTTTCCCCGAAATAAGAGGAATTTCAGCCTTTTTACCTCAAAATAAGGGGAATTTCTGCATTTTTGCCACAAAATATTTGGAATTTCTGCCTTTTTGCCCTAAAATAAGGAAAACTTCTGCCTTTTTTCCTGAAATAAGTGAAATTTCTGCAATTTTGCCTTAAAATAAAAGAAATTTCTGCAATTTTTCCCCATAATAAAGGAATTTTCTGCAATTTTGCCCCAAAAGAAAGGGAATTTCTGTTTTTTGTCCCCAAATAAGGGAAATTTCTGCAATTTTGCCCTAAAATAAGGGAAATTTCTGCCTTTTGCCCCCAAATAAGGGGAATTTCTGCATTTTTGCCCCAAAATAAAGAAAATTACTGCCTGTTTTACCCCAAATTAGGTGAATTTCTGCAATTTTGCTCCAAAATACGAGGATTTTCTTCCTATTTCGCCGAAAATAAACGGAATTTCTGCCATTTTGCCGCGAAATAAGTGAAATTTCTGCAGTTTTACCCCAAAATAAGGGGAAGTTCTGCGTTTTTGCCCAAAAATTAGGGGAATTTCTGCAATTTTGCTCCAAAATACGGGGAATTTCTGCCTTTTTTCCCCAATAATAAAGGGAATGTATATCTTTTAGCCATAAAAAAGGGAAATTTTTTCATTTTTATCCCAAAATAAGGGAATTTTCTGCCTTTTTGACTCAAAAGAAGTGCAATTTCTCCATTTTCCCCAAAAATAAACCGAATTTCTGTCTTTTTGCCCCAAAATAAGGAGAATTTCTGACTTTTTGTCCTGAAATAAGTTAAATTTCTAAAATTTTTCCCCAAAATAAGGGAAATGTCTGCTTTTTGCCCCAAAATAAGGGGAATTTCTGACTTTTTGCCACAAAATAAGGGGAATTTCAAAATTTTTACCTCAAAATAAGGGGAATTTCAGCAATTTTGCCCCAAAATATGTGAAATTTCTGCAATTTTGCCCCACAATAAGTGAAATTTCTGAGTTTTGTCTCATAATAAAAAGAATTTCTGTCTTTTTGCCCCAACATATAGGGAATTTCTGCCTTTTTGCCCCACAATTAGGGGAATTTCTGCAATTTTGCTCCAAAATACGGGGAATTTCTGCCTTTTTGCCCGAAAATAAGAAGAATGCATACCTTTTTGCCATAAAAAAGAAAAATTTCTTCATTTTTGCTCCAAAATAAGGGGAATTTCTGCTTTTTTGCCTCTTAATAAGTGGAATTTCTGTCTTTTTCCTCCAATACAAAGGGAATTTCTGTCTTTTTTGCCCCAAAATAAGGGAAATTTCTGCCTTTTTTCCCCGAAATAAGGGGAATTTAAGCCTTTTTTCCTCAAAATAAGGGGAATTTCTGCATTTTTGCCACAAAATATTTGGAATTTCTGAGTTTTTGCCCCCAAATAAGGAAAACTTCTGCCTTTTTTCCTGAAATAAGTGAAATTTCTGCAATTTTGCCTTAAAATAAGTGAAAATTCTGTGTTTTGCCTCCAAATAAGGAGAATTTCTGTATTTTTGCCCCAATATATAGGGAATTTCTGCCTTTTTTGCCCCACAATTAAAGGAATTTCTGCAATTTAGCTCCAAAATATGGGGATTTTCTGCCTTTTTGCCCGAAAATAAAAAGAATGCATATCTTTTTGCCATAAACAAGGGAAATTTCTTCATTTTTGCCCCAAAATGAGGAAAATTTCTGCCTTTTTGTTCCCAAATAAGGGGAATTTCAGCTTTTTTAACTCAAAATAATAGGATTTTCTGCATTTTTGCCCCAAAATATGGGAAATTTCTGCCTTTTTGACCCAAAATGAGAACAATTTCTGCAATTTTCTACCAAAATTAAAGAAATTTCTGCCTTTTTGCCCCAAAATAAGAAAATTTCTTCTTTTTTTCTGAAATAAGTGAAATTTCTGCAATTTTGCCCTAAAATAAGTGAAATTTCTGAGTTTTGCCCCAAAATAAGTGAAATTTCTGTCTTTTTGCCCCAACATATAGGGAATTTCTGCCTTTTTGGCCCACAATTAGAGGGATTTCTGCAATTTTGCTCCAAAAAACGGGGAATTTCTGTCTTTTTGCCCGAAAATAAGAAGAATGCATACCTTTTTGCCATCGAAAAGGGAAATTTTTTCATTATTGCTCCTAAATAAAGGGAATTTCTGCTTTTTTGCCTCTAAATAAGTGGAATTTCTGTCTTTTTCCCCCAAAACAAAGGGAATTTCTGTATTTTTGTACCAAAATAAAGATAATTTCTGACTTATTATTCTGAAATAAGTGAAATTTCTGCAATTTTGTCCCAAAATAAGGGAAATTTCTGCCTTTTTGCCCCCAAATAAGGGGAATTTCAGCCTTTTTACCTCAAAATAAGGGGAATTTCTGGGTTTTTGCCCCAAAATATGGGAAATGTCTGCCTTTTTGCCCCAAAATAAGGAAAATTTCTGCAATTTTGTACCAAAATAAAAGAAATATCTGCCTTTTTGCCCCAAAATTAGAAAATTTCTGCTTTTTTTTCGGAAATAAGTGAAATTTCTGCAATTTTGCCCCAAAATAATTGAAATTTCTAAGTTTTGCCCCAAAATAAAGGAAATTTCTGCCTTTTTGCCCCCAAATAAGGGGAAGTTCAGCATTTTTACCTTAAAATAAGGGGAATTTCTGCATTTTTGCCCCAAAATATGAGAAATTTCTTCCTTTTTCCCAAAATAAGAAAAATTTTTGCAATTTTGTACCAAAATAAAAGAAATTTCTGCCTTTTTGCCCCAAAATAAGAAAATTTCTGCTTTTTTTCTGAAATAAGTGAAATTTCTGCAATTTTGCCCCAAAGTAAGTGAAATTTCTGAGTGTTGCCCCAAAATAAGGAGAATTTCTGTCTTTTTGCCCCAACATATAGGGAATTTCTGCCTTTTTGCCCCACAATTAGGGGAATTTCTGCAATTTTGCTCCAAAATACGGGGAATTTCTGCCTTTTTGTCCGAAAATAAGAAGAATGCATACCTTTTTGCCATAAAAAAGGGAAATTTCTTTATTTTTGCTCCAAAATAAGGGGAATTTCTGCTTTTTTGCTTGTAAATAAGTGGAATTTCTGTTTTTTTACCCCAAAGCAAAGGGAATTTCTGTCTTTTTTGCCCCAAAATAAGGAAAATTTCTGACTTATTACCCTGAAATAAGTGAAATTTCTTCAATTTTGCCCCTAAATAAGGGAAATTTCTGCCTTTTTGCCCTCAAATAAAGGGATTTTCAGCCTTTATACCTCAAAATAAGAGGAATTTCTGCATTTTTGCCCCAAAATATGGGAAATTTCTGCCTTTTTGCCCCAAAATAAGAAAAATTTCTGCAATTTTGTACCAAAATAAAAGAAATTTCTGCCTTTTTGCCCCAAAATAAGTGAAATTTCTGCTTTTTTTCTGAAATAAGTGAAATTTCTGCAATTTTGCCCCAAAATAAGTGAAAATTCTGAGTTTTGCCCCAAAATAAGGAGAATTTCTCTATTTTTGCACTAATATATAGGGAATTTCTGCCTTTTTGTCCCACAATTGAAGGAATTTCTGCAATTTTGCTCCCAATACGGGGAATTTCTGTCTTTTTGCCTGAAAATAAGAAAAATGCATACCTTTTTGCCATAAAAAAGGGAAATTTCTTCATTTTTGCTCCAAAATAAGGGGAATTTCTGCTTTTTTGCCTTTAAATAAGTGGAATTTCTGTCTTTTTCCCCCAAAACAAAGGGAATTTCTGTCTTTTTTGCCCCAAAATAAGGAAAATTTCTGACTTATTACCCTGAAATAAGTGAAATTTCTGCAATTTTGCCCCAAAATGAGGAAAATTTCTGCCTTTTTGCCCCCAAATTAAAGAAATTTCAGCCTTTTTACCACAAAATAAGGGGAATTTCTGCATTTTTGCCCCAAAATATGGGAAATTTCTGCGTTTTTGCCCCCAAATAAGAACAATTTCTGCAATTTTGTACCAAAATAAAAGAAATATCTGACTTTTTGCCCCCAAAAAGAAAAGTTCTGCTTTTTTTTACTGACATAAGTGAAATTTCTGCATTTTGCCTCAAAATAAGTGAAATTTCTGCATTTTCACCCCAAAATAAGAGAAATTTCTGGAATTTTGCCCCAAAATAAGTGGAATTTCTGAGTTTTGCCCCAAAATAAGTGAAATTTCTGTCTTTTTGCCCCAACATATAGGGAATTTCTGCCTTTTTGCCCCACAATTAGGGGAATTTCTGCAATTTTGCTCCAAAAGAGAGGGAATTTCTGACTTTTTGCCCGAAAAATAAGAAGAATGCATACCTTTTTGCCATAAAAAAGGGAAATTTCTTCATTTTTGCTCCAAAATAAGGGGAATTTCCGCTTTTTTGCCTCTTAATAAGTGGAATTTCTGTCTTTTTCCCCCAAAACAAAGGGAATTTATGTATTTTTTGCCCCAAAATAAGGAAAATTTCTGACTTATTACCCTGAAGTAAGTGAAATTTCTGCAATTTTGCCCCAAAATAAGTGAAATTTCTGAGTGTTGCCCCAAAATAAGGAAAATTTGTCTTTTTGCCCCAACATATAGGAAATTTCTGCATTTTTGCCCCACAATTAGGGGAATTTCTGCAATTTTGCTCCAAAATACGGGGAATTTCTGCCTTTTTGTCCGAAAATAAGAAGAATGCATACCTTTTTGCCATAAAAAAGGGAAATTTCTTTATTTTTGCTCCAAAATAAGGGGAATTTCTGCTTTTTTGCTTGTAAATAAGTGGAATTTCTGTTTTTTTACCGCAAAGCAAAGGGAATTTCTGTCTTTTTTGCCCCAAAATAAGGAAAATTTCTGACTTATTACCCTGAAATAAGTGAAATTTCTTCAATTTTGCCCCTAAATAAGGGAAATTTCTGCCTTTTTGCCCTCAAATAAAGGGATTTTCAGCCTTTATACCTCAAAATAAGAGGAATTTCTGCATTTTTGCTTCAAAATGTGGGAAATTTCTGCCTTTTTGCCCCAAAATAAGAAAAATTTCTGCAATTTTGTACCAAAATAAAAGAAATTTCTGCCTTTTTGCCCCAAAATAAGTGAAATTTCTGCTTTTTTTCTGAAATAATGAAATTTCTGCAATTTTGCCCCAAAATAAGTGAAAAATCTGAGTTTTGCCCCAAAATAAGGAGAATTTCTCTATTTTTGCCCTAATATATAGGGAATTTCTGCCTTTTAGTCCCACAATTGAAAGAATTTCTGCAATTTTGCTCCCAATACGGGGAATTTCTGCCTTTTTGCCCGAAAATAAGAAAAATGCATACCTTTTTGCCATAAAAAAGGAAAATTTCTTCATTTTTGCTCCAAAATAAAAAAAATTTCTGCTTTATTGCCTCTAAATAAGTGGAATTTCTGTCTTTTTCCCCCAAAACAAAGGGAATTTCTGTCTTTTTTGCCCCAAAATAAGGAAAATTTCTGACTTATTACCCTGAAATAAGTGAAATTTCTGCAATTTTGCCCCAAAATGAGGAAAATTTCTGCCTTTTTGCCCCCAAATTAAAGAAATTTCAGCCTTTTTACCACAAAATAAGGGGAATTTCTGCATTTTTGCCCCAAAATATGGGAAATTTCTGCGTTTTTGCCCCCAAATAAGAACAATTTCTGCAATTTTGTACCAAAATAAAAGAAATATCTGACTTTTTGCCCCCAAAAAGAAAAGTTCTGCTTTTTTTTACTGACATAAGTGAAATTTCTGCATTTTGCCTCAAAATAAGTGAAATTTCTGCATTTTCACCCCAAAATAAGAGAAATTTCTGGAATTTTGCCCCAAAATAAGTGGAATTTCTGAGTTTTGCCCCAAAATAAGTGAAATTTCTGTCTTTTTGCCCCAACATATAGGGAATTTCTGCCTTTTTGCCTTACAATTAGGGGAATTTCTGCAATTTTGCTCCAAAAGAGAGGGAATTTCTGACTTTTTGCCCGAAAAATAAGAAGAATGCATACCTTTTTGCCATAAAAAAGGGAAATTTCTTCATTTTTGCTCCAAAATAAGGGGAATTTCCGCTTTTTTGCCTCTTAATAAGTGGAATTTCTGTCTTTTTCCCCCAAAACAAAGGGAATTTATGTATTTTTTGCCCCAAAATAAGGAAAATTTCTGACTTATTACCCTGAAGTAAGTGAAATTTCTGCAATTTTGCCCCAAAATAAGTGAAATTTCTGAGTGTTGCCCCAAAATAAGGAAAATTTGTCTTTTTGCCCCAACATATAGGAAATTTCTGCATTTTTGCCCCACAATTAGGGGAATTTCTGCAATTTTGCTCCAAAATACGGGGAATTTCTGCCTTTTTGTCCGAAAATAAGAAGAATGCATACCTTTTTGCCATAAAAAAGGGAAATTTCTTTATTTTTGCTCCAAAATAAGGGGAATTTCTGCTTTTTTGCTTGTAAATAAGTGGAATTTCTGTTTTTTTACCGCAAAGCAAAGGGAATTTCTGTCTTTTTTGCCCCAAAATAAGGAAAATTTCTGACTTATTACCCTGAAATAAGTGAAATTTCTTCAATTTTGCCCCTAAATAAGGGAAATTTCTGCCTTTTTGCCCTCAAATAAAGGGATTTTCAGCCTTTATACCTCAAAATAAGAGGAATTTCTGCATTTTTGCTTCAAAATGTGGGAAATTTCTGCCTTTTTGCCCCAAAATAAGAAAAATTTCTGCAATTTTGTACCAAAATAAAAGAAATTTCTGCCTTTTTGCCCCAAAATAAGTGAAATTTCTGCTTTTTTTCTGAAATAATGAAATTTCTGCAATTTTGCCCCAAAATAAGTGAAAAATCTGAGTTTTGCCCCAAAATAAGGAGAATTTCTCTATTTTTGCCCTAATATATAGGGAATTTCTGCCTTTTAGTCCCACAATTGAAAGAATTTCTGCAATTTTGCTCCCAATACGGGGAATTTCTGCCTTTTTGCCCGAAAATAAGAAAAATGCATACCTTTTTGCCATAAAAAAGGAAAATTTCTTCATTTTTGCTCCAAAATAAAAAAAATTTCTGCTTTATTGCCTCTAAATAAGTGGAATTTCTGTCTTTTTCCCCCAAAACAAAGGGAATTTCTGTCTTTTTTGCCCCAAAATAAGGAAAATTTCTGACTTATTACCCTGAAATAAGTGAAATTTCTGCAATTTTGCCCCAAAATGAGGAAAATTTCTGCCTTTTTGGCCCCAAATTAAAGAAATTTCAGCATTTTTACCACAAAATAAGGGGAATTTCTGCATTTTTGCCCCAAAATATGGGAAATTCCTGCGTTTTTGCCCCCAAATAAGAACAATTTCTGCAATTTTGTACCAAAATAAAAGAAATATCTGACTTTTTGCCACAAAAAAGAAAAGTTCTGCTTTTTTTTACTGACATAAGTGAAATTTCTGCAATTTTGCCCCAAAATAAGTGAAATTTCTGCAATTTCGCCCCAAAATAAGAGAAATTTCTGGAATTTTGCCCCAAAATAAGTGGAATTTCTGAGTTTTGCCCCAAAATATGTGAAATTTCTGTCTTTTTGCCCCAACATATAGGGAATTTCTGCCTTTTTGCCCCACAATTAGGGGAATTTCTGCAATTTTGCTCCAAAAGAGAGGGAATTTCTGACTTTTTGCCCGAAAAATAAGAAGAATGCATACCTTTTTGCCATAAAAAAGGGAAATTTCTTCATTTTGGCTCCAAAATAAGGGGAATTTCTGCTTTTTTGCCTCTTAATAAGTGGAATTTCTGTCTTTTTCCCCCAAAACAAAGGGAATTTATGTCTTTTTTGCCCCAAAATAAGAAAAAATTTCTGACTTATTACCCTGAAGTAAGTGAAATTTCTGCAATTTTGCCCCAAAAATAAGTGAAATTTCTGAGTGTTGCCCCAAAATAAGGAAAATTTCTGTCTTTTTGCCCCAACATATAGGGAATTTCTGCCTTTTTGCCCCACAATTAGGGGAATTTCTGCAATTTTGCTCCAAAATACGGGGAATTTCTGCCTTTTTGTCCGAAAATAAGAAGAATGCATACCTTTTTGCCATAAAAAAGGGAAATTTCTTTATTTTTGCTCCAAAATAAGGGGAATTTCTGCTTTTTTGCTTGTAAATAAGTGGAATTTCTGTTTTTTTACCCCAAAGCAAAGGGAATTTCTGATTTTTGCCCCAAAATAAGGAAAATTTCTGACTTATTACCCTGAAATAAGTGAAATTTCTTCAATTTTGCCTCTAAATAAGGGAAATTTCTGCCTTTTTGCCCTCAAATAAAGGGATTTTCAGCCTTTATACCTCAAAATAAGAGGAATTTCTGCATTTTTGCCCCAAAATATGGGAAATTTCTGCCTTTTTGCCCCAAAATAAGAAAAATTTCTGCAATTTTGTACCAAAATAAAATAAATTTCTGCCTTTTTGCCCCAAAATAAGTGAAATTTCTGCTTTTTTTCTGAAATAATGAAATTTCTGCAATTTTGCCCCAAAATAAGTGAAAAATCTGAGTTTTGCCCCAAAATAAGGAGAATTTCTCTATTTTTGCCCTAATATATAGGGAATTTCTGCCTTTTAGTCCCACAATTGAAAGAATTTCTGCAATTTTGCTCCCAATACGGGGAATTTCTGCCTTTTTGCCCGAAAATAAGAAAAATGCATACCTTTTTGCCATAAAAAAGGAAAATTTCTTCATTTTTGCTTCAAAATAAGGGGATATTCTGCTTTTTTGCCTCTAAATAAGTGGAATTTCTGTCTTTTTCCCCCAAAACAAAGGGAATTTCTGTCTTTTTTGCCCCAAAATAAGGAAAATTTCTGACTTATTACCCTGAAATAAGTGAAATTTCTTCAATTTTGTCCCTAAATAAGGGAAATTTCTGCCTTTTTGCCCTCAAATAAAGGGATTTTCAGCCTTTATACCTCAAAATAAGAGGAATTTCTGCATTTTTGCCCCAAAATATGGGAAATTTCTGCCTTTTTGCCCCAAAATAAGAAAAATTTCTGCAATTTTATACCAAAATAAAAGAAATTTCTGCCTTTTTGCCCCAAAATAAGTGAAATTTCTGCTTTTTTTCTGAAATAATGAAATTTCTGCAATTTTGCCCCAAAATAAGTGAAAAATCTGAGTTTTGCCCCAAAATAAGGAGAATTTCTCTATTTTTGCCCTAATATATAGGGAATTTCTGCCTTTTAGTCCCACAATTGAAAGAATTTCTGCAATTTTGCTCCCAATACGGGGAATTTCTGCCTTTTTGCCCGAAAATAAGAAAAATGCATACCTTTTTGCCATAAAAAAGGAAAATTTCTTCATTTTTGCTTCAAAATAAGGGGATATTCTGCTTTTTTGCCTCTAAATAAGTGGAATTTCTGTCTTTTTCCCCCAAAACAAAGGGAATTTCTGTCTTTTTTGCCCCAAAATAAGAAAAATTTCTGACTTATTACCCTGAAATAAGTGAAATTTCTGCAATTTTGCCCCAAAATGAGGAAAATTTCTGCCTTTTTGCCCCCAAATTAAAGAAATTTCAGCCTTTTTACCACAAAATAAGGGGAATTTCTGCATTTTTGCCCGAAAATATGGGAAATTTCTGCGTTTTTGCCCCCAAATAAGAACAATTTCTGCAATTTTGTACCAAAATAAAAGAAATATCTGACTTTTTGCCACAAAAAAGAAAAGTTCTGCTTTTTTTTACTGACATAAGTGAAATTTCTGCAATTTTGCCCCAAAATAAGTGAAATTTCTGCAATTTCGCCCCAAAATAAGAGAAATTTCTGGAATTTTGCCCCAAAATAAGTGGAATTTCTGAGTTTTGCCCCAAAATAAGTGAAATTTCTGTCTTTTTGCCCCAACATATAGGGAATTTCTGCCTTTTTGCCCCACAATTAGGGGAATTTCTGCAATTTTGCTCCAAAAGAGAGGGAATTTCTGACTTTTTGCCCGAAAAATAAGAAGAATGCATACCTTTTTGCCATAAAAAAGGAAATTTCTTCATTTTTGCTCCAAAATAAGGGGAATTTCTGCTTTTTTGCCTCTTAATAAGTGGAATTTCTGTCTTTTTCCCCCAAAACAAAGGGAATTTATGTCTTTTTTGCCCCAAAATAAGAAAAAATTTCTGACTTATTACCCTGAAGTAAGTGAAATTTCTGCAATTTTGCCCCAAAAATAAGTGAAATTTCTGAGTGTTGCCCCAAAATAAGGAAAATTTCTGTCTTTTTGCCCCAACATATAGGGAATTTCTGCCTTTTTGCCCCACAATTAGGGGAATTTCTGCAATTTTGCTCCAAAATACGGGGAATTTCTGCCTTTTTGTCCGAAAATAAGAAGAATGCATACCTTTTTGCCATAAAAAAGGGAAATTTCTTTATTTTTGCTCCAAAATAAGGGGAATTTCTGCTTTTTTGCTTGTAAATAAGTGGAATTTCTGTTTTTTTACCCCAAAGCAAAGGGAATTTCTGTTTTTTTGCCCCAAAATAAGGAAAATTTCTGACTTATTACCCTGAAATAAGTGAAATTTCTTCAATTTTGCCTCTAAATAAGGGAAATTTCTGCCTTTTTGCCCTCAAATAAAGGGATTTTCAGCCTTTATACCTCAAAATAAGAGGAATTTCTGCATTTTTGCCCCAAAATATGGGAAATTTCTGCCTTTTTGCCCCAAAATAAGAAAAATTTCTGCAATTTTGTACCAAAATAAAAGAAATTTCTGCCTTTTTGCCCCAAAATAAGTGAAATTTCTGCTTTTTTTCTGAAATAATGAAATTTCTGCAATTTTGCCCCAAAATAAGTGAAAAATCTGAGTTTTGCCCCAAAATAAGGAGAATTTCTCTATTTTTGCCCTAATATATAGGGAATTTCTGCCTTTTAGTCCCACAATTGAAAGAATTTCTGCAATTTTGCTCCCAATACGGGGAATTTCTGCCTTTTTGCCCGAAAATAAGAAAAATGCATACCTTTTTGCCATAAAAAAGGAAAATTTCTTCATTTTTGCTTCAAAATAAGGGGATATTCTGCTTTTTTGCCTCTAAATAAGTGGAATTTCTGTCTTTTTCCCCCAAAACAAAGGGAATTTCTGTCTTTTTTGCCCCAAAATAAGGAAAATTTCTGACTTATTACCCTGAAATAAGTGAAATTTCTTCAATTTTGTCCCTAAATAAGGGAAATTTCTGCCTTTTTGCCCTCAAATAAAGGGATTTTCAGCCTTTATACCTCAAAATAAGAGGAATTTCTGCATTTTTGCCCCAAAATATGGGAAATTTCTGCCTTTTTGCCCCAAAATAAGAAAAATTTCTGCAATTTTATACCAAAATAAAAGAAATTTCTGCCTTTTTGCCCCAAAATAAGTGAAATTTCTGCTTTTTTTCTGAAATAATGAAATTTCTGCAATTTTGCCCCAAAATAAGTGAAAAATCTGAGTTTTGCCCCAAAATAAGGAGAATTTCTCTATTTTTGCCCTAATATATAGGGAATTTCTGCCTTTTAGTCCCACAATTGAAAGAATTTCTGCAATTTTGCTCCCAATACGGGGAATTTCTGCCTTTTGCCCGAAAATAAGAAAAATGCATACCTTTTTGCCATAAAAAAGGAAAATTTCTTCATTTTTGCTTCAAAATAAGGGGATATTCTGCTTTTTTGCCTCTAAAAAGTGGAATTTCTGTCTTTTTCCCCCAAAACAAAGGGAATTTCTGTCTTTTTTGCCCCAAAATAAGAAAAATTTCTGACTTATTACCCTGAAATAAGTGAAATTTCTGCAATTTTGCCCCAAAATGAGGAAAATTTCTGCCTTTTTGCCCCCAAATAAAAGAAATTTCAGCCTTTTTACCACAAAATAAGGGGAATTTCTGCATTTTTGCCCCAAAATATGGGAAATTTCTGCGTTTTTGCCCCCAAATAAGAACAATTTCTGCAATTTTGTACCAAAATAAAAGAAATATCTGACTTTTTGCCACAAAAAAGAAAAGTTCTGCTTTTTTTTACTGACATAAGTGAAATTTCTGCAATTTTGCCCCAAAATAAGTGAAATTTCTGCAATTTCACCCCAAAATAAGAGAAATTTCTGGAATTTTGCCCCAAAATAAGTGGAATTTCTGAGTTTTGCCCCAAAATAAGTGAAATTTCTGTCTTTTTGCCCCAACATATAGGGAATTTCTGCCTTTTTGCCCCACAATTAGGGGAATTTCTGCAATTTTGCTCCAAAAGAGAGGGAATTTCTGACTTTTTGCCCGAAAAATAAGAAGAATGCATACCTTTTTGCCATAAAAAAGGGAAATTTCTTCATTTTTGCTCCAAAATAAGGGGAATTTCCGCTTTTTTGCCTCTTAATAAGTGGAATTTTTGTCTTTTTCCCCCAAAACAAAGGGAATTTATGTCTTTTTTGCCCTAAAATAAGGAAAATTTCTGACTTATTACCCTGAAGTAAGTGAAATTTCTGCAATTTTGCCCCAAAATAAGGGAAATTTCTCCCTTTTGCCCCCAAATAAGGAGAATTTCTGCATTTTTGCCTCTTAATAAGTGGAATTTCTGTCTTTTTCCCCCAATACAAAGGGAATTTCTGTCTTTTTTGCCCCAAAATAAGGAAAATTTCTGACTTGTTTCCCAGAAGTAAGTGAAATTTCTGCAATTTTGCCCCAAAATAAGGGAAATTTCTGCCTTTTTTCCCCGAAATAAGGGGAATTTCAGCCTTTTTACCTCAAAATAAGGGGAATTTCTGCATTTTTGCCACAAAATATTTGGAATTTCTGCCTTTTTGCCCCAAAATAAGGAAAACTTCTGGCTTTTTTCCTGAAATAAGTGAAATTTCTGCAATTTTGCCTTAAAATAAAAGAAATTTCTGCAATTTTTCCCCATAATAAAGGAATTTTCTGCAATTTTGCCACAAAAGAAAGGGAATTTCTGTTTTTTGTCCCCAAATAAGGGAAATTTTTGCAATTTTGTTCTAAAATAAGGGAAATTTCTGCCTTTTGCCCCCAAATGAGGGGAATTTCTGCATTTTTGCCCCAAAATAAAGAAAATTACTGCATGTTTTACCCCAAATTAGGTGAATTTCTGCAATTTTGCTCCAAAATACGGGGATTTTCTGCCTATTTCGCCGAAAATAAACGGAATTTCTGCCATTTTGCCGCGAAATAAGTGAAATTTCTGCAGTTTTACCCCAAAATAAGGGGAAGTTCTGCATTTATGCCCAAAAATTAGGGGAATTTCTGCAATTTTGCTCCAAAATACGGGGAATTTCTGCCTTTTTTCCCCAATAATAAAGGGAATGTATATCTTTTTGCCATAAAACAGCGAAATTTCTTCATTTTTACCCCAAAATAAGGGAAGTTTCCACCTTTTTGACTCAAAAGAAGTGCAATTTCTCCCTTTTCCCCAAAAATAAACCAAATTTCTGTCTTTTTGCCTTAAAATAGGGGAATTTCTGACTTTTTGCCCTGAAATAAGTTAAATTTCTAAAATTTTTCCCCAAAATAAGGGAAATGTCTGCTTTTTGCCCCAAATTAAGGGGAATTTCTGCCTTTTTGCCACAAAATAAGGGGAATTTCAGAATTTTTACCTCAAAATAAGGGGAATTTCTGCATTTTTGCCCCTAAATATGGGAAATTTCTGCCTTTTTGCCCAAAATAAGAAAAATTTCTGCAATTTTGTACCAAAATAAAAGAAATTTCTGCCTTTTTGCCCCAAAATAGAAAATTTCTACTTTTTTTCCCTGAAATAAGTTAAATTTCTGCAATTTTGCCCCAAAATAAGTGAAATTTCTGCAATTTTGCCCCAAAATAAGGGAAATTTCTGGAATTTTGCCCCAAAATAAGTGGAATTTCTGAGTTTTGCCCCAAAATAAGTGAAATTTCTGTCTTTTTGCCCCAACATATAGGGAATTTCTGCCTTTTTTCCCCACAATTAGGGGAATTTCTGCAATTTTGCTTCAAAACAGAGGGAATTTCTGTCTTTTTGCCCGAAAAATAAGAAGAATGCATACCTTTTTGCCATAAAAAAGGGAAATTTCTTCATTTTTGCTCCAAAATAAGGGGAATTTCTGCTTTTTTGCCTCTTAATAAGTGGAATTTCTGTCTTTTTCCCCCAAAATAAAGGGAATTTATGTCTTTTTTGCCCCAAAATAAAAAAAATTTCTGACTTATTCCCCTGAAGTAAGTGAAATTTCTGCAATTTTGCCCCAAAATAAGGGAAATTTCTGCCTTTTGCCCCCAAATAAAGAGAATTTCTGCATTTTTGCCTCTTAATAAGTGGAATTTCTGTCTTTTTCCCACAATACAAAGGGAATTTCTGTCTTTTTTGCCCCAAAATAAGGAAAATTTCTGACTTGTTTCCCAGAAGTAAGTGAAATTTCTGCAATTTTGCCCCAAAATAAGGGAAATTTCTGCCTTTTTCCCCGAAATAAGGGGAATTTCAGCCTTTTTACCTCAAAATAAGGGGAATTTCTGCATTTTTGCCACAAAATATTTGGAATTTCTGCCTTTTTGCCCCAAAATAAGGAAAACTTCTGCCTTTTTTCCTTAAATAAGTGAAATTTCTGCAATTTTGCCTTAAAATAAAAGAAATTTCTGCAATTTTTCCCCATAATAAAGGAATTTTCTGCAATTTTGCCCCAAAAGAAAGGGAATTTCTGTTTTTTGTCCCCAAATAAGGGAAATTTCTGCAATTTTGCCCTAAAATAAGGGATATTTCTGCCTTTTGCCCCCAAATAAGGGGAATTTCTGCATTTTTGCCCCAAAATAAAGAAAATTACTGCATGTTTTACCCCAAATTAGGTGAATTTCTGCAATTTTGCTCCAAAATACGAGGATTTTCTTCCTATTTCGCCGAAAATAAACGGAATTTCTGCCATTTTGCCGCGAAATAAGTGAAATTTCTGCAGTTTTACCCCAAAATAAGGGGAAGTTCTGCGTTTTTGCCCAAAAATTAGGGGAATTTCTGCAATTTTGCTCCAAAATACGGGGAATTTCTGCCTTTTTTCCCCAATAATAAAGGGAATGTATATCTTTTTGCCATAAAAAAGGGAAATTTTTTCATTTTTACCCCAAAATAAGGGAATTTTCTGCCTTTTTGACTCAAAAGAAGTGCAATTTCTCCATTTTCCCCAAAAATAAACCGAATTTCTGTCTTTTTGCCCAAAAATAAGGAGAATTTCTGACTTTTTGTCCTGAAATAAGTTAAATTTCTAAAATTTTTCCCCAAAATAAGGGAAATATCTGCTTTTTGCCCCAAAATAAAAGGAATTTCTGCCTTTTTGCCACAAAATAAGGGGAATTTCAAAATTTTTACCTCAAAATAAGGGGAATTTCAGCAATTTTGCCCCAAAATATGTGAAATTCCTGCAATTTTGCCCCAAATTAAGTGAAATTTCTGAGTTTTGTCTCATAATAAAAAGAATTTCTGTCTTTTTGCCCCAACATATAGGGAATTTCTGCCTTTTTGCCCCACAATTAGGGGAATTTCTGCAATTTTGCTCCAAAATAAGGGAAATTTCTGCCTTTTTTCCCCGAAATAAGGGGAATTTAAGCCTTTTTTCCTCAAAATAAGGGGAATTTCTGCATTTTTGCCACAAAATATTTGGAATTTCTGAGTTTTTGCCCCCAAATAAGGAAAACTTCTGCCTTTTTTCCTGAAATAAGTGAAATTTCTGCAATTTTGCCTTAAAATAAGTGAAAATTCTGTGTTTTGCCTCCAAATAAGGAGAATTTCTGTATTTTTGCCCCAATATATAGGGAATTTCTGCCTTTTTTGCCCCACAATTAAAGGAATTTCTGCAATTTAGCTCCAAAATATGGGGATTTTCTGCCTTTTTGCCCGAAAATAAAAAGAATGCATATCTTTTTGCCATAAACAAGGGAAATTTCTTCATTTTTGCCCCAAAATGAGGAAAATTTCTGCCTTTTTGTTCCCAAATAAGGGGAATTTCAGCTTTTTTAACTCAAAATAATAGGATTTTCTGCATTTTTGCCCCAAAATATGGGAAATTTCTGCCTTTTTGACCCAAAATGAGAACAATTTCTGCAATTTTCTACCAAAATTAAAGAAATTTCTGCCTTTTTGCCCCAAAATAAGAAAATTTCTTCTTTTTTTCTGAAATAAGTGAAATTTCTGCAATTTTGCCCTAAAATAAGTGAAATTTCTGAGTTTTGCCCCAAAATAAGTGAAATTTCTGTCTTTTTGCCCCAACATATAGGGAATTTCTGCCTTTTTGGCCCACAATTAGAGGGATTTCTGCAATTTTGTCCCAAAATAAGGGAAATTTCTGCCTTTTTGCCCCCAAATAAGGGGAATTTCAGCCTTTTTACCTCAAAATAAGGGGAATTTCTGGGTTTTTGCCCCAAAATATGGGAAATGTCTGCCTTTTTGCCCCAAAATAAGGAAAATTTCTGCAATTTTGTACCAAAATAATAGAAATATCTGCCTTTTTGCCCCAAAATTATAAAATTTCTGCTTTTTTTTCGGAAATAAGTGAAATTTCTGCAATTTTGCCCCAAAATAATTGAAATTTCTAAGTTTTGCCCCAAAATAAAGGAAATTTCTGCCTTTTTGCCCCCAAATAAGGGGAAGTTCAGCATTTTTACCTTAAAATAAGGGGAATTTCTGCATTTTTGCCCCAAAATATGAGAAATTTCTTCCTTTTTCCCAAAATAAGAAAAATTTTTGCAATTTTGTACCAAAATAAAAGAAATTTCTGCCTTTTTGCCCCAAAATAAGAAAATTTCTGCTTTTTTTCTGAAATAAGTGAAATTTCTGCAATTTTGCCCCAAAGTAAGTGAAATTTCTGAGTGTTGCCCCAAAATAAGGAGAATTTCTGTCTTTTTGCCCCAACATATAGGGAATTTCTGCCTTTTTGCCCCACAATTAGGGGAATTTCTGCAATTTTGCTCCAAAATACGGGGAATTTCTGCCTTTTTGTCCGAAAATAAGAAGAATGCATACCTTTTTGCCATAAAAAAGGGAAATTTCTTTATTTTTGCTCCAAAATAAGGGGAATTTCTGCTTTTTTGCTTGTAAATAAGTGGAATTTCTGTTTTTTTACCCCAAAGCAAAGGGAATTTCTGTCTTTTTTGCCCCAAAATAAGGAAAATTTCTGACTTATTACCCTGAAATAAGTGAAATTTCTGCAATTTTGCCCCAAAATGAGGAAAATTCCTGCCTTTTTGCCCCCAAATTAAAGAAATTTCAGCCTTTTTACCACAAAATAAGGGGAATTTCTGCATTTTTGCCCCAAAATATGGGAAATTTCTGCGTTTTTGCCCCCAAATAAGAACAATTTCTGCAATTTTGTACCAAAATAATAGAAATATCTGACTTTTTGCCCCCAAAAAGAAAAGTTCTGCTTTTTTTTACTGACATAAGTGAAATTTCTGCATTTTGCCTCAAAATAAGTGAAATTTCTGCATTTTCACCCCAAAATAAGAGAAATTTCTGGAATTTTGCCCCAAAATAAGTGGAATTTCTGAGTTTTGCCCCAAAATAAGTGAAATTTCTGTCTTTTTGCCCCAACATATAGGGAATTTCTGCCTTTTTGCCCCACAATTAGGGGAATTTCTGCAATTTTGCTCCAAAAGAGAGGGAATTTCTGACTTTTTGCCCGAAAAATAAGAAGAATGCATACCTTTTTGCCATAAAAAAGGGAAATTTCTTTATTTTTGCTCCAAAATAAGGGGAATTTCTGACTTATTACCCTGAAGTAAGTGAAATTTCTGCAATTTTGCCCCAAAATAAGTGAAATTTCTGAGTGTTGCCCCAAAATAAGGAAAATTTGTCTTTTTGCCCCAACATATAGGAAATTTCTGCATTTTTGCCCCACAATTAGGGGAATTTCTGCAATTTTGCTCCAAAATACGGGGAATTTCTGCCTTTTTGTCCGAAAATAAGAAGAATGCATACCTTTTTGCCATAAAAAAGGGAAATTTCTTTATTTTTGCTCCAAAATAAGGGGAATTTCTGCTTTTTTGCTTGTAAATAAGTGGAATTTCTGTTTTTTTACCCCAAAGCAAAGGGAATTTCTGTCTTTTTTGCCCCAAAATAAGGAAAATTTCTGACTTATTACCCTGAAATAAGTGAAATTTCTTCAATTTTGCCCCTAAATAAGGGAAATTTCTGCCTTTTTGCCCTCAAATAAAGGGATTTTCAGCCTTTATACCTCAAAATAAGAGGAATTTCTGCATTTTTGCTTCAAAATATGGGAAATTTCTGCCTTTTTGCCCCAAAATAAGAAAAATTTCTGCAATTTTGTACCAAAATAAAAGAAATTTCTGCCTTTTTGCCCCAAAATAAGTGAAATTTCTGCTTTTTTTCTGAAATAATGAAATTTCTGCAATTTTGCCCCAAAATAAGTGAAAAATCTGAGTTTTGCCCCAAAATAAGGAGAATTTCTCTATTTTTGCCCTAATATATAGGGAATTTCTGCCTTTTAGTCCCACAATTGAAAGAATTTCTGCAATTTTGCTCCCAATACGGGGAATTTCTGCCTTTTTGCCCGAAAATAAGAAAAATGCATACCTTTTTGCCATAAAAAAGGAAAATTTCTTCATTTTTGCTCCAAAATAAAAAAAATTTCTGCTTTATTGCCTCTAAATAAGTGGAATTTCTGTCTTTTTCCCCCAAAACAAAGGGAATTTCTGTCTTTTTTGCCCCAAAATAAGGAAAATTTCTGACTTATTACCCTGAAATAAGTGAAATTTCTGCAATTTTGCCCCAAAATGAGGAAAATTTCTGCCTTTTTGCCCCCAAATTAAAGAAATTTCAGCCTTTTTACCACAAAATAAGGGGAATTTCTGCATTTTTGCCCCAAAATATGGGAAATTTCTGCGTTTTTGCCCCCAAATAAGAACAATTTCTGCAATTTTGTACCAAAATAAAAGAAATATCTGACTTTTTGCCACAAAAAAGAAAAGTTCTGCTTTTTTTTACTGACATAAGTGAAATTTCTGCAATTTTGCCCCAAAATAAGTGAAATTTCTGCAATTTCGCCCCAAAATAAGAGAAATTTCTGGAATTTTGCCCCAAAATAAGTGGAATTTCTGAGTTTTGCCCCAAAATAAGTGAAATTTCTGTCTTTTTGCCCCAACATATAGGGAATTACTGCCTTTTTGCCCCACAATTAGGGGAATTTCTGCAATTTTGCTCCAAAAGAGAGGGAATTTCTGACTTTTTGCCCGAAAAATAAGAAGAATGCATACCTTTTTGCCATAAAAAAGGGAAATTTCTTCATTTTTGCTCCAAAATAAGGGGAATTTCTGCTTTTTTGCCTCTTAATAAGTGGAATTTCTGTCTTTTTCCCCCAAAACAAAGGGAATTTATGTCTTTTTTGCCCCAAAATAAGAAAAAATTTCTGACTTATTACCCTGAAGTAAGTGAAATTTCTGCAATTTTGCCCCAAAAATAAGTGAAATTTCTGAGTGTTGCCCCAAAATAAAGAAAATTTCTGTCTTTTTGCCCCAACATATAGGGAATTTCTGCCTTTTTGCCCCACAATTAGGGGAATTTCTGCAATTTTGCTCCAAAATACGGGGAATTTCTGCCTTTTTGTCCGAAAATAAGAAGAATGCATACCTTTTTGCCATAAAAAAGGGAAATTTCTTTATTTTTGCTCCAAAATAAGGGGAATTTCTGCTTTTTTGCTTCTAAATAAGTGGAATTTCTGTTTTTTTACCCCAAAGCAAAGGGAATTTCTGTTTTTTTGCCCCAAAATAAGGAAAATTTCTGACTTATTACCCTGAAATAAGTGAAATTTCTTCAATTTTGCCCCTAAATAAGGGAAATTTCTGCCTTTTTGCCCTCAAATAAAGGGATTTTCAGCCTTTATACCTCAAAATAAGAGGAATTTCTGCATTTTTGCCCCAAAATATGGGAAATTTCTGCCTTTTTGCCCCAAAATAAGAAAAATTTCTGCAATTTTGTACCAAAATAAAAGAAATTTCTGCCTTTTTGCCCCAAAATAAGTGAAATTTCTGCTTTTTTCTGAAATAAATGAAATTTCTGCAATTTTGCCCCAAAATAAGTGAAAATTCTGCTTTTTTTCTGAAATAAATGAAATTTCTGCAATTTTGCCCCAAAATAAGTGAAAATTCTGAGTTTTGCCCCAAAATAAGGAGAATTTCTCTATTTTTGCCCTAATATATAGGGAATTTCTGCCTTTTTGTACCACAATTGAAGGAATTTCTGCAATTTTGCTCCCAATACGGGGAATTTCTGCCTTTTTGCCTGAAAATAAGAAAAATGCATACCTTTTTGCCATAAAAAAGGAAAATTTCTTCATTTTTGCTCCAAAATAAGGGGAATTTCTGCATTTTTGCCTCTTAATAAGTGGAATTTCTGTCTTTTTCCCCCAAAACAAAGGGAATTTCTGTCTTTTTTGCCCCAAAATAAGGAAAATTTCTGACTTATTACCCTGAAATAAGTGAAATTTCTGCAATTTTGCCCCAAAATGAGGAAAATTTCTGCCTTTTTGCCCCCAAATTAAAGAAATTTCAGCATTTTTACCACAAAATAAGGGGAATTTCTGCATTTTTGCCCCAAAATATGGGAAATTCCTGCGTTTTTGCCCCCAAATAAGAACAATTTCTGCAATTTTGTACCAAAATAAAAGAAATATCTGACTTTTTGCCACAAAAAAGAAAAGTTCTGCTTTTTTTTACTGACATAAGTGAAATTTCTGCAATTTTGCCCCAAAATAAGTGAAATTTCTGCAATTTCGCCCCAAAATAAGAGAAATTTCTGGAATTTTGCCCCAAAATAAGTGGAATTTCTGAGTTTTGCCCCAAAATATGTGAAATTTCTGTCTTTTTGCCCCAACATATAGGGAATTTCTGCCTTTTTGCCCCACAATTAGGGGAATTTCTGCAATTTTGCTCCAAAAGAGAGGGAATTTCTGACTTTTTGCCCGAAAAATAAGAAGAATGCATACCTTTTTGCCATAAAAAAGGGAAATTTCTTCATTTTTGCTCCAAAATAAGGGGAATTTCTGCTTTTTTGCCTCTTAATAAGTGGAATTTCTGTCTTTTTCCCCCAAAACAAAGGGAATTTATGTCTTTTTTGCCCCAAAATAAGAAAAAATTTCTGACTTATTACCCTGAAGTAAGTGAAATTTCTGCAATTTTGCCCCAAAAATAAGTGAAATTTCTGAGTGTTGCCCCAAAATAAGGAAAATTTCTGTCTTTTTGCCCCAACATATAGGGAATTTCTGCCTTTTTGCCCCACAATTAGGGGAATTTCTGCAATTTTGCTCCAAAATACGGGGAATTTCTGCCTTTTTGTCCGAAAATAAGAAGAATGCATACCTTTTTGCCATAAAAAAGGGAAATTTCTTTATTTTTGCTCCAAAATAAGGGGAATTTCTGCTTTTTTGCTTGTAAATAAGTGGAATTTCTGTTTTTTTACCCCAAAGCAAAGGGAATTTCTGTTTTTTTGCCCCAAAATAAGGAAAATTTCTGACTTATTACCCTGAAATAAGTGAAATTTCTTCAATTTTGCCTCTAAATAAGGGAAATTTCTGCCTTTTTGCCCTCAAATAAAGGGATTTTCAGCCTTTATACCTCAAAATAAGAGGAATTTCTGCATTTTTGCCCCAAAATATGGGAAATTTCTGCCTTTTTGCCCCAAAATAAGAAAAATTTCTGCAATTTTGTACCAAAATAAAAGAAATTTCTGCCTTTTTGCCCCAAAATAAGTGAAATTTCTGCTTTTTTTCTGAAATAATGAAATTTCTGCAATTTTGCCCCAAAATAAGTGAAAAATCTGAGTTTTGCCCCAAAATAAGGAGAATTTCTCTATTTTTGCCCTAATATATAGGGAATTTCTGCCTTTTAGTCCCACAATTGAAAGAATTTCTGCAATTTTGCTCCCAATACGGGGAATTTCTGCCTTTTTGCCCGAAAATAAGAAAAATGCATACCTTTTTGCCATAAAAAAGGAAAATTTCTTCATTTTTGCTTCAAAATAAGGGGATATTCTGCTTTTTTGCCTCTAAATAAGTGGAATTTCTGTCTTTTTCCCCCAAAACAAAGGGAATTTCTGTCTTTTTTGCCCCAAAATAAGGAAAATTTCTGACTTATTACCCTGAAATAAGTGAAATTTCTTCAATTTTGTCCCTAAATAAGGGAAATTTCTGCCTTTTTGCCCTCAAATAAAGGGATTTTCAGCCTTTATACCTCAAAATAAGAGGAATTTCTGCATTTTTGCCCCAAAATATGGGAAATTTCTGCCTTTTTGCCCCAAAATAAGAAAAATTTCTGCAATTTTATACCAAAATAAAAGAAATTTCTGCCTTTTTGCCCCAAAATAAGTGAAATTTCTGCTTTTTTTCTGAAATAATGAAATTTCTGCAATTTTGCCCCAAAATAAGTGAAAAATCTGAGTTTTGCCCCAAAATAAGGAGAATTTCTCTATTTTTGCCCTAATATATAGGGAATTTCTGCCTTTTAGTCCCACAATTGAAAGAATTTCTGCAATTTTGCTCCCAATACGGGGAATTTCTGCCTTTTTGCCCGAAAATAAGAAAAATGCATACCTTTTTGCCATAAAAAAGGAAAATTTCTTCATTTTTGCTTCAAAATAAGGGGATATTCTGCTTTTTTGCCTCTAAATAAGTGGAATTTCTGTCTTTTTCCCCCAAAACAAAGGGAATTTCTGTCTTTTTTGCCCCAAAATAAGAAAAATTTCTGACTTATTACCCTGAAATAAGTGAAATTTCTGCAATTTTGCCCCAAAATGAGGAAAATTTCTGCCTTTTTGCCCCCAAATTAAAGAAATTTCAGCCTTTTTACCACAAAATAAGGGGAATTTCTGCATTTTTGCCTGAAAATATGGGAAATTTCTGCGTTTTTGCCCCCAAATAAGAACAATTTCTGCAATTTTGTACCAAAATAAAAGAAATATCTGACTTTTTGCCACAAAAAAGAAAAGTTCTGCTTTTTTTTACTGACATAAGTGAAATTTCTGCAATTTTGCCCCAAAATAAGTGAAATTTCTGCAATTTCGCCCCAAAATAAGAGAAATTTCTGGAATTTTGCCCCAAAATAAGTGGAATTTCTGAGTTTTGCCCCAAAATAAGTGAAATTTCTGTCTTTTTGCCCCAACATATAGGGAATTTCTGCCTTTTTGCCCCACAATTAGGGGAATTTCTGCAATTTTGCTCCAAAAGAGAGGGAATTTCTGACTTTTTGCCCGAAAAATAAGAAGAATGCATACCTTTTTGCCATAAAAAAGGGAAATTTCTTCATTTTTGCTCCAAAATAAGGGGAATTTCTGCTTTTTTGCCTCTTAATAAGTGGAATTTCTGTCTTTTTCCCCCAAAACAAAGGGAATTTATGTCTTTTTTGCCCCAAAAGAAGAAAAAATTTCTGACTTATTACCCTGAAGTAAGTGAAATTTCTGCAATTTTGCCCCAAAAATAAGTGAAATTTCTGAGTGTTGCCCCAAAATAAGGAAAATTTCTGTCTTTTTGCCCCAACATATAGGGAATTTCTGCAATATTGCCCTAAATAAGGGGAATTTCTGCAATTTTGCTCCAAAATACGGGGAATTTCTGCCTTTTTGTCCGAAAATAAGAAGAATGCATACCTTTTTGCCATAAAAAAGGGAAATTTCTTTATTTTTGCTCCAAAATAAGGGGAATTTCTGCTTTTTTGCTTGTAAATAAGTGGAATTTCTGTTTTTTTACCCCAAAGCAAAGGGAATTTCTGTTTTTTTGCCCCAAAATAAGGAAAATTTCTGACTTATTACCCTGAAATAAGTGAAATTTCTTCAATTTTGCCTCTAAATAAGGGAAATTTCTGCCTTTTTGCCCTCAAATAAAGGGATTTTCAGCCTTTATACCTCAAAATAAGAGGAATTTCTGCATTTTTGCCCCAAAATATGGGAAATTTCTGCCTTTTTGCCCCAAAATAAGAAAAATTTCTGCAATTTTGTACCAAAATAAAAGAAATTTCTGCCTTTTTGCCCCAAAATAAGTGAAATTTCTGCTTTTTTTCTGAAATAATGAAATTTCTGCAATTTTGCCCCAAAATAAGTGAAAAATCTGAGTTTTGCCCCAAAATAAGGAGAATTTCTCTATTTTTGCCCTAATATATAGGGAATTTCTGCCTTTTAGTCCCACAATTGAAAGAATTTCTGCAATTTTGCTCCCAATACGGGGAATTTCTGCCTTTTTGCCCGAAAATAAGAAAAATGCATACCTTTTTGCCATAAAAAAGGAAAATTTCTTCATTTTTGCTTCAAAATAAGGGGATATTCTGCTTTTTTGCCTCTAAATAAGTGGAATTTCTGTCTTTTTCCCCCAAAACAAAGGGAATTTCTGTCTTTTTTGCCCCAAAATAAGGAAAATTTCTGACTTATTACCCTGAAATAAGTGAAATTTCTTCAATTTTGTCCCTAAATAAGGGAAATTTCTGCCTTTTTGCCCTCAAATAAAGGGATTTTCAGCCTTTATACCTCAAAATAAGAGGAATTTCTGCATTTTTGCCCCAAAATATGGGAAATTTCTGCCTTTTTGCCCCAAAATAAGAAAAATTTCTGCAATTTTATACCAAAATAAAAGAAATTTCTGCCTTTTTGCCCCAAAATAAGTGAAATTTCTGCTTTTTTTCTGAAATAATGAAATTTCTGCAATTTTGCCCCAAAATAAGTGAAAAATCTGAGTTTTGCCCCAAAATAAGGAGAATTTCTCTATTTTTGCCCTAATATATAGGGAATTTCTGCCTTTTAGTCCCACAATTGAAAGAATTTCTGCAATTTTGCTCCCAATACGGGGAATTTCTGCCTTTTGCCCGAAAATAAGAAAAATGCATACCTTTTTGCCATAAAAAAGGAAAATTTCTTCATTTTTGCTTCAAAATAAGGGGATATTCTGCTTTTTTGCCTCTAAATAAGTGGAATTTCTGTCTTTTTCCCCCAAAACAAAGGGAATTTCTGTCTTTTTTGCCCCAAAATAAGAAAAATTTCTGACTTATTACCCTGAAATAAGTGAAATTTCTGCAATTTTGCCCCAAAATGAGGAAAATTTCTGCCTTTTTGCCCCCAAATAAAAGAAATTTCAGCCTTTTTACCACAAAATAAGGGGAATTTCTGCATTTTTGCCCCAAAATATGGGAAATTTCTGCGTTTTTGCCCCCAAATAAGAACAATTTCTGCAATTTTGTACCAAAATAAAAGAAATATCTGACTTTTTGCCACAAAAAAGAAAAGTTCTGCTTTTTTTTACTGACATAAGTGAAATTTCTGCAATTTTGCCCCAAAATAAGTGAAATTTCTGCAATTTCGCCCCAAAATAAGAGAAATTTCTGGAATTTTGCCCCAAAATAAGTGGAATTTCTGAGTTTTGCCCCAAAATAAGTGAAATTTCTGTCTTTTTGCCCCAACATATAGGGAATTTCTGCCTTTTTGCCCCACAATTAGGGGAATTTCTGCAATTTTGCTCCAAAAGAGAGGGAATTTCTGACTTTTTGCCCGAAAAATAAGAAGAATGCATACCTTTTTGCCATAAAAAAGGGAAATTTCTTCATTTTTGCTCCAAAATAAGGGGAATTTCTGCTTTTTTGCCTCTTAATAAGTGGAATTTCTGTCTTTTTCCCCCAAAACAAAGGGAATTTATGTCTTTTTTGCCCCAAAAGAAGAAAAAATTTCTGACTTATTACCCTGAAGTAAGTGAAATTTCTGCAATTTTGCCCCAAAAATAAGTGAAATTTCTGAGTGTTGCCCCAAAATAAGGAAAATTTCTGTCTTTTTGCCCCAACATATAGGGAATTTCTGCAATATTGCCCTAAATAAGGGGAATTTCTGCAATTTTGCTCCAAAATACGGGGAATTTCTGCCTTTTTGTCCGAAAATAAGAAGAATGCATACCTTTTTGCCATAAAAAAGGGAAATTTCTTTATTTTTGCTCCAAAATAAGGGGAATTTCTGCTTTTTTGCTTGTAAATAAGTGGAATTTCTGTTTTTTTACCCCAAAGCAAAGGGAATTTCTGTTTTTTTGCCCCAAAATAAGGAAAATTTCTGACTTATTACCCTGAAATAAGTGAAATTTCTTCAATTTTGCCCCTAAATAAGGGAAATTTCTGCCTTTTTGCCCTCAAATAAAGGGATTTTCAGCCTTTATACCTCAAAATAAGAGGAATTTCTGCATTTTTGCCCCAAAATATGGGAAATTTCTGCCTTTTTGCCCCAAAATAAGAAAAATTTCTGCAATTTTGTACCAAAATAAAAGAAATTTCTGCCTTTTTGCCCCAAAATAAGTGAAATTTCTGCTTTTTTTCTGAAATAATGAAATTTCTGCAATTTTGCCCCAAAATAAGTGAAAAATCTGAGTTTTGCCCCAAAATAAGGAGAATTTCTCTATTTTTGCCCTAATATATAGGGAATTTCTGCCTTTTAGTCCCACAATTGAAAGAATTTCTGCAATTTTGCTCCCAATACGGGGAATTTCTGCCTTTTTGCCCGAAAATAAGAAAAATGCATACCTTTTTGCCATAAAAAAGGAAAATTTCTTCATTTTTGCTTCAAAATAAGGGGATATTCTGCTTTTTTGCCTCTAAATAAGTGGAATTTCTGTCTTTTTCCCCCAAAACAAAGGGAATTTCTGTCTTTTTTGCCCCAAAATAAGGAAAATTTCTGACTTATTACCCTGAAATAAGTGAAATTTCTTCAATTTTGTCCCTAAATAAGGGAAATTTCTGCCTTTTTGCCCTCAAATAAAGGGATTTTCAGCCTTTATACCTCAAAATAAGAGGAATTTCTGCATTTTTGCCCCAAAATATGGGAAATTTCTGCCTTTTTGCCCCAAAATAAGAAAAATTTCTGCAATTTTATACCAAAATAAAAGAAATTTCTGCCTTTTTGCCCCAAAATAAGTGAAATTTCTGCTTTTTTTCTGAAATAATGAAATTTCTGCAATTTTGCCCCAAAATAAGTGAAAAATCTGAGTTTTGCCCCAAAATAAGGAGAATTTCTCTATTTTTGCCCTAATATATAGGGAATTTCTGCCTTTTAGTCCCACAATTGAAAGAATTTCTGCAATTTTGCTCCCAATACGGGGAATTTCTGCCTTTTTGCCCGAAAATAAGAAAAATGCATACCTTTTTGCCATAAAAAAGGAAAATTTCTTCATTTTTGCTTCAAAATAAGGGGATATTCTGCTTTTTTGCCTCTAAATAAGTGGAATTTCTGTCTTTTTCCCCCAAAACAAAGGGAATTTCTGTCTTTTTTGCCCCAAAATAAGAAAAATTTCTGACTTATTACCCTGAAATAAGTGAAATTTCTGCAATTTTGCCCCAAAATGAGGAAAATTTCTGCCTTTTTCCCCCAAATTAAAGAAATTTCAGCCTTTTTACCACAAAATAAGGGGAATTTCTGCATTTTTGCCTGAAAATATGGGAAATTTCTGCGTTTTTGCCCCCAAATAAGAACAATTTCTGCAATTTTGTACCAAAATAAAAGAAATATCTGACTTTTTGCCACAAAAAAGAAAAGTTCTGCTTTTTTTTACTGACATAAGTGAAATTTCTGCAATTTTGCCCCAAAATAAGTGAAATTTCTGCAATTTCGCCCCAAAATAAGAGAAATTTCTGGAATTTTGCCCCAAAATAAGTGGAATTTCTGAGTTTTGCCCCAAAATAAGTGAAATTTCTGTCTTTTTGCCCCAACATATAGGGAATTTCTGCCTTTTTGCCCCACAATTAGGGGAATTTCTGCAATTTTGCTCCAAAAGAGAGGGAATTTCTGACTTTTTGCCCGAAAAATAAGAAGAATGCATACCTTTTTGCCATAAAAAAGGGAAATTTCTTCATTTTTGCTCCAAAATAAGGGGAATTTCTGCTTTTTTGCCTCTTAATAAGTGGAATTTCTGTCTTTTTCCCCCAAAACAAAGGGAATTTATGTCTTTTTTGCCCCAAAAGAAGAAAAAATTTCTGACTTATTACCCTGAAGTAAGTGAAATTTCTGCAATTTTGCCCCAAAAATAAGTGAAATTTCTGAGTGTTGCCCCAAAATAAGGAAAATTTCTGTCTTTTTGCCCCAACATATAGGGAATTTCTGCAATATTGCCCTAAATAAGGGGAATTTCTGCAATTTTGCTCCAAAATACGGGGAATTTCTGCCTTTTTGTCCGAAAATAAGAAGAATGCATACCTTTTTGCCATAAAAAAGGGAAATTTCTTTATTTTTGCTCCAAAATAAGGGGAATTTCTGCTTTTTTGCTTGTAAATAAGTGGAATTTCTGTTTTTTTACCCCAAAGCAAAGGGAATTTCTGTTTTTTTGCCCCAAAATAAGGAAAATTTCTGACTTATTACCCTGAAATAAGTGAAATTTCTTCAATTTTGCCTCTAAATAAGGGAAATTTCTGCCTTTTTGCCCTCAAATAAAGGGATTTTCAGCCTTTATACCTCAAAATAAGAGGAATTTCTGCATTTTTGCCCCAAAATATGGGAAATTTCTGCCTTTTTGCCCCAAAATAAGAAAAATTTCTGCAATTTTGTACCAAAATAAAAGAAATTTCTGCCTTTTTGCCCCAAAATAAGTGAAATTTCTGCTTTTTTTCTGAAATAATGAAATTTCTGCAATTTTGCCCCAAAATAAGTGAAAAATCTGAGTTTTGCCCCAAAATAAGGAGAATTTCTCTATTTTTGCCCTAATATATAGGGAATTTCTGCCTTTTAGTCCCACAATTGAAAGAATTTCTGCAATTTTGCTCCCAATACGGGGAATTTCTGCCTTTTTGCCCGAAAATAAGAAAAATGCATACCTTTTTGCCATAAAAAAGGAAAATTTCTTCATTTTTGCTTCAAAATAAGGGGATATTCTGCTTTTTTGCCTCTAAATAAGTGGAATTTCTGTCTTTTTCCCCCAAAATAAAGGGAATTTCTGTCTTTTTTGCCCCAAAATAAGGAAAATTTCTGACTTATTACCCTGAAATAAGTGAAATTTCTTCAATTTTGTCCCTAAATAAGGGAAATTTCTGCCTTTTTGCCCTCAAATAAAGGGATTTTCAGCCTTTATACCTCAAAATAAGAGGAATTTCTGCATTTTTGCCCCAAAATATGGGAAATTTCTGCCTTTTTGCCCCAAAATAAGAAAAATTTCTGCAATTTTATACCAAAATAAAAGAAATTTCTGCCTTTTTGCCCCAAAATAAGTGAAATTTCTGCTTTTTTTCTGAAATAATGAAATTTCTGCAATTTTGCCCCAAAATAAGTGAAAAATCTGAGTTTTGCCCCAAAATAAGGAGAATTTCTCTATTTTTGCCCTAATATATAGGGAATTTCTGCCTTTTAGTCCCACAATTGAAAGAATTTCTGCAATTTTGCTCCCAATACGGGGAATTTCTGCCTTTTGCCCGAAAATAAGAAAAATGCATACCTTTTTGCCATAAAAAAGGAAAATTTCTTCATTTTTGCTTCAAAATAAGGGGATATTCTGCTTTTTTGCCTCTAAATAAGTGGAATTTCTGTCTTTTTCCCCCAAAACAAAGGGAATTTCTGTCTTTTTTGCCCCAAAATAAGAAAAATTTCTGACTTATTACCCTGAAATAAGTGAAATTTCTGCAATTTTGCCCCAAAATGAGGAAAATTTCTGCCTTTTTGCCCCCAAATAAAAGAAATTTCAGCCTTTTTACCACAAAATAAGGGGAATTTCTGCATTTTTGCCCCAAAATATGGGAAATTTCTGCGTTTTTGCCCCCAAATAAGAACAATTTCTGCAATTTTGTACCAAAATAAAAGAAATATCTGACTTTTTGCCACAAAAAAGAAAAGTTCTGCTTTTTTTTACTGACATAAGTGAAATTTCTGCAATTTTGCCCCAAAATAAGTGAAATTTCTGCAATTTCACCCCAAAATAAGAGAAATTTCTGGAATTTTGCCCCAAAATAAGTGGAATTTCTGAGTTTTGCCCCAAAATAAGTGAAATTTCTGTCTTTTTGCCCCAACATATAGGGAATTTCTGCCTTTTTGCCCCACAATTAGGGGAATTTCTGCAATTTTGCTCCAAAAGAGAGGGAATTTCTGACTTTTTGCCCGAAAAATAAGAAGAATGCATACCTTTTTGCCATAAAAAAGGGAAATTTCTTCATTTTTGCTCCAAAATAAGGGGAATTTCTGCTTTTTTGCCTCTTAATAAGTGGAATTTTTGTCTTTTTCCCCCAAAACAAAGGGAATTTATGTCTTTTTTGCCCTAAAATAAGGAAAATTTCTGACTTATTACCCTGAAGTAAGTGAAATTTCTGCAATTTTGCCCCAAAATAAGGGAAATTTCTCCCTTTTGCCCCCAAATAAGGAGAATTTCTGCATTTTTGCCTCTTAATAAGTGGAATTTCTGTCTTTTTCCCCCAATACAAAGGGAATTTCTGTCTTTTTTGCCCCAAAATAAGGAAAATTTCTGACTTGTTTCCCAGAAGTAAGTGAAATTTCTGCAATTTTGCCCCAAAATAAGGGAAATTTCTGCCTTTTTTCCCCGAAATAAGGGGAATTTCAGCCTTTTTACCTCAAAATAAGGGGAATTTCTGCATTTTTGCCACAAAATATTTGGAATTTCTGCCTTTTTGCCCCAAAATAAGGAAAACTTCTGGCTTTTTTCCTGAAATAAGTGAAATTTCTGCAATTTTGCCTTAAAATAAAAGAAATTTCTGCAATTTTTCCCCATAATAAAGGAATTTTCTGCAATTTTGCCACAAAAGAAAGGGAATTTCTGTTTTTTGTCCCCAAATAAGGGAAATTTTTGCAATTTTGTTCTAAAATAAGGGAAATTTCTGCCTTTTGCCCCCAAATGAGGGGAATTTCTGCATTTTTGCCCCAAAATAAAGAAAATTACTGCATGTTTTACCCCAAATTAGGTGAATTTCTGCAATTTTGCTCCAAAATACGGGGATTTTCTGCCTATTTCGCCGAAAATAAACGGAATTTCTGCCATTTTGCCGCGAAATAAGTGAAATTTCTGCAGTTTTACCCCAAAATAAGGGGAAGTTCTGCATTTATGCCCAAAAATTAGGGGAATTTCTGCAATTTTGCTCCAAAATACGGGGAATTTCTGCCTTTTTTCCCCAATAATAAAGGGAATGTATATCTTTTTGCCATAAAACAGCGAAATTTCTTCATTTTTACCCCAAAATAAGGGAAGTTTCCACCTTTTTGACTCAAAAGAAGTGCAATTTCTCCCTTTTCCCCAAAAATAAACCAAATTTCTGTCTTTTTGCCTTAAAATAGGGGAATTTCTGACTTTTTGCCCTGAAATAAGTTAAATTTCTAAAATTTTTCCCCAAAATAAGGGAAATGTCTGCTTTTTGCCCCAAATTAAGGGGAATTTCTGCCTTTTTGCCACAAAATAAGGGGAATTTCAGAATTTTTACCTCAAAATAAGGGGAATTTCTGCATTTTTGCCCCTAAATATGGGAAATTTCTGCCTTTTTGCCCAAAATAAGAAAAATTTCTGCAATTTTGTACCAAAATAAAAGAAATTTCTGCCTTTTTGCCCCAAAATAGAAAATTTCTACTTTTTTTCCCTGAAATAAGTTAAATTTCTGCAATTTTGCCCCAAAATAAGTGAAATTTCTGCAATTTTGCCCCAAAATAAGGGAAATTTCTGGAATTTTGCCCCAAAATAAGTGGAATTTCTGAGTTTTGCCCCAAAATAAGTGAAATTTCTGTCTTTTTGCCCCAACATATAGGGAATTTCTGCCTTTTTTCCCCACAATTAGGGGAATTTCTGCAATTTTGCTTCAAAACAGAGGGAATTTCTGTCTTTTTGCCCGAAAAATAAGAAGAATGCATACCTTTTTGCCATAAAAAAGGGAAATTTCTTCATTTTTGCTCCAAAATAAGGGGAATTTCTGCTTTTTTGCCTCTTAATAAGTGGAATTTCTGTCTTTTTCCCCCAAAATAAAGGGAATTTATGTCTTTTTTGCCCCAAAATAAAAAAAATTTCTGACTTATTCCCCTGAAGTAAGTGAAATTTCTGCAATTTTGCCCCAAAATAAGGGAAATTTCTGCCTTTTGCCCCCAAATAAAGAGAATTTCTGCATTTTTGCCTCTTAATAAGTGGAATTTCTGTCTTTTTCCCACAATACAAAGGGAATTTCTGTCTTTTTTGCCCCAAAATAAGGAAAATTTCTGACTTGTTTCCCAGAAGTAAGTGAAATTTCTGCAATTTTGCCCCAAAATAAGGGAAATTTCTGCCTTTTTCCCCGAAATAAGGGGAATTTCAGCCTTTTTACCTCAAAATAAGGGGAATTTCTGCATTTTTGCCACAAAATATTTGGAATTTCTGCCTTTTTGCCCCAAAATAAGGAAAACTTCTGCCTTTTTTCCTTAAATAAGTGAAATTTCTGCAATTTTGCCTTAAAATAAAAGAAATTTCTGCAATTTTTCCCCATAATAAAGGAATTTTCTGCAATTTTGCCCCAAAAGAAAGGGAATTTCTGTTTTTTGTCCCCAAATAAGGGAAATTTCTGCAATTTTGCCCTAAAATAAGGGATATTTCTGCCTTTTGCCCCCAAATAAGGGGAATTTCTGCATTTTTGCCCCAAAATAAAGAAAATTACTGCATGTTTTACCCCAAATTAGGTGAATTTCTGCAATTTTGCTCCAAAATACGAGGATTTTCTTCCTATTTCGCCGAAAATAAACGGAATTTCTGCCATTTTGCCGCGAAATAAGTGAAATTTCTGCAGTTTTACCCCAAAATAAGGGGAAGTTCTGCGTTTTTGCCCAAAAATTAGGGGAATTTCTGCAATTTTGCTCCAAAATACGGGGAATTTCTGCCTTTTTTCCCCAATAATAAAGGGAATGTATATCTTTTTGCCATAAAAAAGGGAAATTTTTTCATTTTTACCCCAAAATAAGGGAATTTTCTGCCTTTTTGACTCAAAAGAAGTGCAATTTCTCCATTTTCCCCAAAAATAAACCGAATTTCTGTCTTTTTGCCCAAAAATAAGGAGAATTTCTGACTTTTTGTCCTGAAATAAGTTAAATTTCTAAAATTTTTCCCCAAAATAAGGGAAATATCTGCTTTTTGCCCCAAAATAAAAGGAATTTCTGCCTTTTTGCCACAAAATAAGGGGAATTTCAAAATTTTTACCTCAAAATAAGGGGAATTTCAGCAATTTTGCCCCAAAATATGTGAAATTTCTGCAATTTTGCCCCAAATTAAGTGAAATTTCTGAGTTTTGTCTCATAATAAAAAGAATTTCTGTCTTTTTGCCCCAACATATAGGGAATTTCTGCCTTTTTGCCCCACAATTAGGGGAATTTCTGCAATTTTGCTCCAAAATAAGGGAAATTTCTGCCTTTTTTCCCCGAAATAAGGGGAATTTAAGCCTTTTTTCCTCAAAATAAGGGGAATTTCTGCATTTTTGCCACAAAATATTTGGAATTTCTGAGTTTTTGCCCCCAAATAAGGAAAACTTCTGCCTTTTTTTTCGGAAATAAGTGAAATTTCTGCAATTTTGCCTTAAAATAAGTGAAAATTCTGTGTTTTGCCTCCAAATAAGGAGAATTTCTGTATTTTTGCCCCAATATATAGGGAATTTCTGCCTTTTTTGCCCCACAATTAAAGGAATTTCTGCAATTTAGCTCCAAAATATGGGGATTTTCTGCCTTTTTGCCCGAAAATAAAAAGAATGCATATCTTTTTGCCATAAACAAGGGAAATTTCTTCATTTTTGCCCCAAAATGAGGAAAATTTCTGCCTTTTTGTTCCCAAATAAGGGGAATTTCAGCTTTTTTAACTCAAAATAATAGGATTTTCTGCATTTTTGCCCCAAAATATGGGAAATTTCTGCCTTTTTGACCCAAAATGAGAACAATTTCTGCAATTTTCTACCAAAATTAAAGAAATTTCTGCCTTTTTGCCCCAAAATAAGAAAATTTCTTCTTTTTTTCTGAAATAAGTGAAATTTCTGCAATTTTGCCCTAAAATAAGTGAAATTTCTGAGTTTTGCCCCAAAATAAGTGAAATTTCTGTCTTTTTGCCCCAACATATAGGGAATTTCTGCCTTTTTGGCCCACAATTAGAGGGATTTCTGCAATTTTGCTCCAAAAAACGGGGAATTTCTGTCTTTTTGCCCGAAAATAAGAAGAATGCATACCTTTTTGCCATCGAAAAGGGAAATTTTTTCATTATTGCTCCTAAATAAAGGGAATTTCTGCTTTTTTGCCTCTAAATAAGTGGAATTTCTGTCTTTTTCCCCCAAAACAAAGGGAATTTCTGTATTTTTGTACCAAAATAAAGATAATTTCTGACTTATTATTCTGAAATAAGTGAAATTTCTGCAATTTTGTCCCAAAATAAGGGAAATTTCTGCCTTTTTGCCCCCAAATAAGGGGAATTTCAGCCTTTTTACCTCAAAATAAGGGGAATTTCTGGGTTTTTGCCCCAAAATATGGGAAATGTCTGCCTTTTTGCCCCAAAATAAGGAAAATTTCTGCAATTTTGTACCAAAATAAAAGAAATATCTGCCTTTTTGCCCCAAAATTAGAAAATTTCTGCTTTTTTTTCGGAAATAAGTGAAATTTCTGCAATTTTGCCCCAAAATAATTGAAATTTCTAAGTTTTGCCCCAAAATAAAGGAAATTTCTGCCTTTTTGCCCCCAAATAAGGGGAAGTTCAGGATTTTTACCTTAAAATAAGGGGAATTTCTGCATTTTTGCCCCAAAATATGAGAAATTTCTTCCTTTTTCCCAAAATAAGAAAAATTTTTGCAATTTTGTACCAAAATAAAAGAAATTTCTGCCTTTTTGCCCCAAAATAAGAAAATTTCTGCTTTTTTTCTGAAATAAGTGAAATTTCTGCAATTTTGCCCCAAAGTAAGTGAAATTTCTGAGTGTTGCCCCAAAATAAGGAGAATTTCTGTCTTTTTGCCCCAACATATAGGGAATTTCTGCCTTTTTGCCCCACAATTAGGGGAATTTCTGCAATTTTGCTCCAAAATACGGGGAATTTCTGCCTTTTTGTCCGAAAATAAGAAGAATGCATACCTTTTTGCCATAAAAAAGGGAAATTTCTTTATTTTTGCTCCAAAATAAGGGGAATTTCTGCTTTTTTGCTTGTAAATAAGTGGAATTTCTGTTATTTTACCCCAAAGCAAAGGGAATTTCTGTCTTTTTTGCCCCAAAATAAGGAAAATTTCTGACTTATTACCCTGAAATAAGTGAAATTTCTTCAATTTTGCCCCTAAATAAGGGAAATTTCTGCCTTTTTGCCCTCAAATAAAGGGATTTTCAGCCTTTATACCTCAAAATAAGAGGAATTTCTGCATTTTTGCCCCAAAATATGGGAAATTTCTGCCTTTTTGCCCCAAAATAAGAAAAATTTCTGCAATTTTGTACCAAAATAAAAGAAATTTCTGCCTTTTTGCCCCAAAATAAGTGAAATTTCTGCTTTTTTTCTGAAATAAGTGAAATTTCTGGAATTTTGCCCCAAAATAAGGGAAAATTCTGAGTTTTGCCCCAAAATAAGGAGAATTTCTCTATTTTTGCACTAATATATAGGGAATTTCTGCCTTTTTGTCCCACAATTGAAGGAATTTCTGCAATTTTGCTCCCAATACGGGGAATTTCTGCCTTTTTGCCTGAAAATGAGAAAAATGCATACCTTTTTGCCATAAAAAAGGAAAATTTCTTCATTTTTGCTCCAAAATAAGGGGAATTTCTGCTTTTTTGCCTTTAAATAAGTGGAATTTCTGTCTTTTTCCCCCAAAACAAAGGGAATTTCTGTCTTTTTTGCCCCAAAATAAGGAAAATTTCTGACTTATTACCCTGAAATAAGTGAAATTTCTGCAATTTTGCCCCAAAATGAGGAAAATTTCTGCCTTTTTGCCCCCAAATTAAAGAAATTTCAGCCTTTTTACCACAAAATAAGGGGAATTTCTGCATTTTTGCCCCAAAATATGGGAAATTTCTGCGTTTTTGCCCCCAAATAAGAACAATTTCTGCAATTTTGTACCAAAATAAAAGAAATATCTGACTTTTTGCCCCCAAAAAGAAAAGTTCTGCTTTTTTTTACTGACATAAGTGAAATTTCTGCATTTTGCCTCAAAATAAGTGAAATTTCTGCATTTTCACCCCAAAATAAGAGAAATTTCTGGAATTTTGCCCCAAAATAAGTGGAATTTCTGAGTTTTGCCCCAAAATAAGTGAAATTTCTGTCTTTTTGCCCCAACATATAGGGAATTTCTGCCTTTTTGCCCCACAATTAGGGGAATTTCTGCAATTTTGCTCCAAAAGAGAGGGAATTTCTGACTTTTTGCCCGAAAAATAAGAAGAATGCATACCTTTTTGCCATAAAAAAGGGAAATTTCTTCATTTTTGCTCAAAAATAAGGGGAATTTCCGCTTTTTTGCCTCTTAATAAGTGGAATTTCTGTCTTTTTCCCCCAAAACAAAGGGAAATTATGTATTTTTTGCCCCAAAATAAGGAAAATTTCTGACTTATTACCCTGAAGTAAGTGAAATTTCTGCAATTTTGCCCCAAAATAAGTGAAATTTCTGAGTGTTGCCCCAAAATAAGGAAAATTTGTCTTTTTGCCCCAACATATAGGAAATTTCTGCATTTTTGCCCCACAATTAGGGGAATTTCTGCAATTTTGCTCCAAAATACGGGGAATTTCTGCCTTTTTGTCCGAAAATAAGAAGAATGCATACCTTTTTGCCATAAAAAAGGGAAATTTCTTTATTTTTGCTCCAAAATAAGGGGAATTTCTGCTTTTTTGCTTGTAAATAAGTGGAATTTCTGTTTTTTTACCCCAAAGCAAAGGGAATTTCTGTCTTTTTTGCCCCAAAATAAGGAAAATTTCTGACTTATTACCCTGAAATAAGTGAAATTTCTTCAATTTTGCCCCTAAATAAGGGAAATTTCTGCCTTTTTGCCCTCAAATAAAGGGATTTTCAGCCTTTATACCTCAAAATAAGAGGAATTTCTGCATTTTTGCTTCAAAATATGGGAAATTTCTGCCTTTTTGCCCCAAAATAAGAAAAATTTCTGCAATTTTGTACCAAAATAAAAGAAATTTCTGCCTTTTTGCCCCAAAATAAGTGAAATTTCTGCTTTTTTTCTGAAATAATGAAATTTCTGCAATTTTGCCCCAAAATAAGTGAAAAATCTGAGTTTTGCCCCAAAATAAGGAGAATTTCTCTATTTTTGCCCTAATATATAGGGAATTTCTGCCTTTTAGTCCCACAATTGAAAGAATTTCTGCAATTTTGCTCCCAATACGGGGAATTTCTGCCTTTTTGCCCGAAAATAAGAAAAATGCATACCTTTTTGCCATAAAAAGGGAAAATTTCTTCATTTTTGCTCCAAAATAAAAAAAATTTCTGCTTTTTTGCCTCTAAATAAGTGGAATTTCTGTCTTTTTCCCCCAAAACAAAGGGAATTTCTGTCTTTTTTGCCCCAAAATAAGGAAAATTTCTGACTTATTACCCTGAAATAAGTGAAATTTCTGCAATTTTGCCCCAAAATGAGGAAAATTTCTGCCTTTTTGCCCCCAAATTAAAGAAATTTCAGCCTTTTTACCACAAAATAAGGGGAATTTCTGCATTTTTGCCCCAAAATATGGGAAATTTCTGCGTTTTTGCCCCCAAATAAGAACAATTTCTGCAATTTTGTACCAAAATAAAAGAAATATCTGACTTTTTGCCACAAAAAAGAAAAGTTCTGCTTTTTTTACTGACATAAGTGAAATTTCTGCAATTTTGCCCCAAAATAAGTGAAATTTCTGCAATTTCGCCCCAAAATAAGAGAAATTTCTGGAATTTTGCCCCAAAATAAGTGGAATTTCTGAGTTTTGCCCCAAAATAAGTGAAATTTCTGTCTTTTTGCCCCAACATATAGGGAATTACTGCCTTTTTGCCCCACAATTAGGGGAATTTCTGCAATTTTGCTCCAAAAGAGAGGGAATTTCTGACTTTTTGCCCGAAAAATAAGAAGAATGCATATCTTTTTGCCATAAAAAAGGGAAATTTCTTCATTTTTGCTCCAAAATAAGGGGAATTTCTGCTTTTTTGCCTCTTAATAAGTGGAATTTCTGTCTTTTTCCCCCAAAACAAAGGGAATTTATGTCTTTTTTGCCCCAAAATAAGAAAAAATTTCTGACTTATTACCCTGAAGTAAGTGAAATTTCTGCAATTTTGCCCCAAAAATAAGTGAAATTTCTGAGTGTTGCCCCAAAATAAAGAAAATTTCTGTCTTTTTGCCCCAACATATAGGGAATTTCTGCCTTTTTGCCCCACAATTAGGGGAATTTCTGCAATTTTGCTCCAAAATACGGGGAATTTCTGCCTTTTTGTCCGAAAATAAGAAGAATGCATACCTTTTTGCCATAAAAAAGGGAAATTTCTTTATTTTTGCTCCAAAATAAGGGGAATTTCTGCTTTTTTGCTTGTAAATAAGTGGAATTTCTGTTTTTTTACCCCAAAGCAAAGGGAATTTCTGTTTTTTTGCCCCAAAATAAGGAAAATTTCTGACTTATTACCCTGAAATAAGTGAAATTTCTTCAATTTTGCCCCTAAATAAGGGAAATTTCTGCCTTTTTGCCCTCAAATAAAGGGATTTTCAGCCTTTATACCTCAAAATAAGAGGAATTTCTGCATTTTTGCCCCAAAATATGGGAAATTTCTGCCTTTTTGCCCCAAAATAAGAAAAATTTCTGCAATTTTGTACCAAAATAAAAGAAATTTCTGCCTTTTTGCCCCAAAATAAGTGAAATTTCTGCTTTTTTTCTGAAATAAATGAAATTTCTGCAATTTTGCCCCAAAATAAGTGAAAATTCTGCTTTTTTCTGAAATAAATGAAATTTCTGCAATTTTGCCCCAAAATAAGTGAAAATTCTGAGTTTTGCCCCAAAATAAGGAGAATTTCTCTATTTTTGCCCTAATATATAGGGAATTTCTGCCTTTTTGTACCACAATTGAAGGAATTTCTGCAATTTTGCTCCCAATACGGGGAATTTCTGCCTTTTTGCCTGAAAATAAGAAAAATGCATACCTTTTTGCCATAAAAAAGGAAAATTTCTTCATTTTTGCTCCAAAATAAGGGGAATTTCTGCATTTTTGCCTCTTAATAAGTGGAATTTCTGTCTTTTTCCCCCAAAACAAAGGGAATTTCTGTCTTTTTTGCCCCAAAATAAGGAAAATTTCTGACTTATTACCCTGAAATAAGTGAAATTTCTGCAATTTTGCCCCAAAATGAGGAAAATTTCTGCCTTTTTGCCCCCAAATTAAAGAAATTTCAGCATTTTTACCACAAAATAAGGGGAATTTCTGCATTTTTGCCCCAAAATATGGGAAATTCCTGCGTTTTTGCCCCCAAATAAGAACAATTTCTGCAATTTTGTACCAAAATAAAAGAAATATCTGACTTTTTGCCACAAAAAAGAAAAGTTCTGCTTTTTTTTACTGACATAAGTGAAATTTCTGCAATTTTGCCCCAAAATAAGTGAAATTTCTGCAATTTCGCCCCAAAATAAGAGAAATTTCTGGAATTTTGCCCCAAAATAAGTGGAATTTCTGAGTTTTGCCCCAAAATAAGTGAAATTTCTGTCTTTTTGCCCCAACATATAGGGAATTTCTGCCTTTTTGCCCCACAATTAGGGGAATTTCTGCAATTTTGCTCCAAAAGAGAGGGAATTTCTGACTTTTTGCCCGAAAAATAAGAAGAATGCATACCTTTTTGCCATAAAAAAGGGAAATTTCTTCATTTTTGCTCCAAAATAAGGGGAATTTCTGCTTTTTTGCCTCTTAATAAGTGGAATTTCTGTCTTTTTCCCCCAAAACAAAGGGAATTTATGTCTTTTTTGCCCCAAAATAAGAAAAAATTTCTGACTTATTACCCTGAAGTAAGTGAAATTTCTGCAATTTTGCCCCAAAAATAAGTGAAATTTCTGAGTGTTGCCCCAAAATAAGGAAAATTTCTGTCTTTTTGCCCCAACATATAGGGAATTTCTGCCTTTTTGCCCCACAATTAGGGGAATTTCTGCAATTTTGCTCCAAAATACGGGGAATTTCTGCCTTTTTGTCCGAAAATAAGAAGAATGCATACCTTTTTGCCATAAAAAAGGGAAATTTCTTTATTTTTGCTCCAAAATAAGGGGAATTTCTGCTTTTTTGCTTGTAAATAAGTGGAATTTCTGTTTTTTTACCCCAAAGCAAAGGGAATTTCTGTTTTTTTGCCCCAAAATAAGGAAAATTTCTGACTTATTACCCTGAAATAAGTGAAATTTCTTCAATTTTGCCTCTAAATAAGGGAAATTTCTGCCTTTTTGCCCTCAAATAAAGGGATTTTCAGCCTTTATACCTCAAAATAAGAGGAATTTCTGCATTTTTGCCCCAAAATATGGGAAATTTCTGCCTTTTTGCCCCAAAATAAGAAAAATTTCTGCAATTTTGTACCAAAATAAAAGAAATTTCTGCCTTTTTGCCCCAAAATAAGTGAAATTTCTGCTTTTTTTCTGAAATAATGAAATTTCTGCAATTTTGCCCCAAAATAAGTGAAAAATCTGAGTTTTGCCCCAAAATAAGGAGAATTTCTCTATTTTTGCCCTAATATATAGGGAATTTCTGCCTTTTAGTCCCACAATTGAAAGAATTTCTGCAATTTTGCTCCCAATACGGGGAATTTCTGCCTTTTTGCCCGAAAATAAGAAAAATGCATACCTTTTTGCCATAAAAAAGGAAAATTTCTTCATTTTTGCTTCAAAATAAGGGGATATTCTGCTTTTTTGCCTCTAAATAAGTGGAATTTCTGTCTTTTTCCCCCAAAACAAAGGGAATTTCTGTCTTTTTTGCCCCAAAATAAGGAAAATTTCTGACTTATTACCCTGAAATAAGTGAAATTTCTTCAATTTTGTCCCTAAATAAGGGAAATTTCTGCCTTTTTGCCCTCAAATAAAGGGATTTTCAGCCTTTATACCTCAAAATAAGAGGAATTTCTGCATTTTTGCCCCAAAATATGGGAAATTTCTGCCTTTTTGCCCCAAAATAAGAAAAATTTCTGCAATTTTATACCAAAATAAAAGAAATTTCGGCCTTTTTGCCCCAAAATAAGTGAAATTTCTGCTTTTTTTCTGAAATAATGAAATTTCTGCAATTTTGCCCCAAAATAAGTGAAAAATCTGAGTTTTGCCCCAAAATAAGGAGAATTTCTCTATTTTTGCCCTAATATATAGGGAATTTCTGCCTTTTAGTCCCACAATTGAAAGAATTTCTGCAATTTTGCTCCCAATACGGGGAATTTCTGCCTTTTTGCCTGAAAATAAGAAAAATGCATACCTTTTTGCCATAAAAAAGGAAAATTTATTCATTTTTGCTTCAAAATAAGGGGATATTCTGCTTTTTTGCCTCTAAATAAGTGGAATTTCTGTCTTTTTCCCCCAAAACAAAGGGAATTTCTGTCTTTTTTGCCCCAAAATAAGAAAAATTTCTGACTTATTACCCTGAAATAAGTGAAATTTCTGCAATTTTGCCCCAAAATGAGGAAAATTTCTGCCTTTTTGCCCCCAAATAAAAGAAATTTCAGCCTTTTTACCACAAAATAAGGGGAATTTCTGCATTTTTGCCCCAAAATATGGGAAATTTCTGCGTTTTTGCCCCCAAATAAGAACAATTTCTGCAATTTTGTACCAAAATAAAAGAAATATCTGACTTTTTGCCACAAAAAAGAAAAGTTCTGCTTTTTTTTACTGACATAAGTGAAATTTCTGCAATTTTGCCCCAAAATAAGTGAAATTTCTGCAATTTCACCCCAAAATAAGAGAAATTTCTGGAATTTTGCCCCAAAATAAGTGGAATTTCTGAGTTTTGCCCCAAAATAAGTGAAATTTCTGTCTTTTTGCCCCAACATATAGGGAATTTCTGCCTTTTTGCCCCACAATTAGGGGAATTTCTGCAATTTTGCTCCAAAAGAGAGGGAATTTCTGACTTTTTGCCCGAAAAATAAGAAGAATGCATACCTTTTTGCCATAAAAAAGGGAAATTTCTTCATTTTTGCTCCAAAATAAGGGGAATTTCTGCTTTTTTGCCTCTTAATAAGTGGAATTTTTGTCTTTTTCCCCCAAAACAAAGGGAATTTATGTCTTTTTTGCCCTAAAATAAGGAAAATTTCTGACTTATTACCCTGAAGTAAGTGAAATTTCTGCAATTTTGCCCCAAAATAAGGGAAATTTCTCCCTTTTGCCCCCAAATAAGGAGAATTTCTGCATTTTTGCCTCTTAATAAGTGGAATTTCTGTCTTTTTCCCCCAATACAAAGGGAATTTCTGTCTTTTTTGCCCCAAAATAAGGAAAATTTCTGACTTGTTTCCCAGAAGTAAGTGAAATTTCTGCAATTTTGCCCCAAAATAAGGGAAATTTCTGCCTTTTTTCCCCGAAATAAGGGGAATTTCAGCCTTTTTACCTCAAAATAAGTAGAATTTCTGCATTTTTGCCACAAAATATTTGGAATTTCTGCCTTTTTGCCCCAAAATAAAGAAAACTTCTGGCTTTTTTCCTGAAATAAGTGAAATTTCTGCAATTTTGCCTTAAAATAAAAGAAATTTCTGCAATTTTTCCCCATAATAAAGGAATTTTCTGCAATTTTGCCACAAAAGAAAGGGAATTTCTGTTTTTTGTCCCCAAATAAGGGAAATTTTTGCAATTTTGTTCTAAAATAAGGGAAATTTCTGCCTTTTGCCCCCAAATGAGGGGAATTTCTGCATTTTTGCCCCAAAATAAAGAAAATTACTGCATGTTTTACCCCAAATTAGGTGAATTTCTGCAATTTTGCTCCAAAATACGGGGATTTTCTGCCTATTTCGCCGAAAATAAACAGAATTTCTGCCATTTTGCCGCGAAATAAGTGAAATTTCTGCAGTTTTACCCCAAAATAAGGGGAAGTTCTGCATTTATGCCCAAAAATTAGGGGAATTTCTGCAATTTTGCTCCAAAATACGGGGAATTTCTGCCTTTTTTCCCCAATAATAAAGGGAATGTATATCTTTTTGCCATAAAACAGCGAAATTTCTTCATTTTTACCCCAAAATAAGGGAAGTTTCCACCTTTTTGACTCAAAAGAAGTGCAATTTCTCCCTTTTCCCCAAAAATAAACCAAATTTCTGTCTTTTTGCCTTAAAATAGGGGAATTTCTGACTTTTTGCCCTGAAATAAGTTAAATTTCTAAAATTTTTCCCCAAAATAAGGGAAATGTCTGCTTTTTGCCCCAAATTAAGGGGAATTTCTGCCTTTTTGCCACAAAATAAGGGGAATTTCAGAATTTTTACCTCAAAATAAGGGGAATTTCTGCATTTTTGCCCCTAAATATGGGAAATTTCTGCCTTTTTGCCCAAAATAAGAAAAATTTCTGCAATTTTGTACCAAAATAAAAGAAATTTCTGCCTTTTTGCCCCAAAATAGAAAATTTCTACTTTTTTTCCCTGAAATAAGTTAAATTTCTGCAATTTTGCCCCAAAATAAGTGAAATTTCTGCAATTTTGCCCCAAAATAAGGGAAATTTCTGGAATTTTGCCCCAAAATAAGTGGAATTTCTGAGTTTTGCCCCAAAATAAGTGAAATTTCTGTCTTTTTGCCCCAACATATAGGGAATTTCTGCCTTTTTTCCCCACAATTAGGGGAATTTCTGCAATTTTGCTTCAAAACAGAGGGAATTTCTGTCTTTTTGCCCGAAAAATAAGAAGAATGCATACCTTTTTGCCATAAAAAAGGGAAATTTCTTCATTTTTGCTCCAAAATAAGGGGAATTTCTGCTTTTTTGCCTCTTAATAAGTGGAATTTCTGTCTTTTTCCCCCAAAATAAAGGGAATTTATGTCTTTTTTGCCCCAAAATAAAAAAAATTTCTGACTTATTCCCCTGAAGTAAGTGAAATTTCTGCAATTTTGCCCCAAAATAAGGGAAATTTCTGCCTTTTGCCCCCAAATAAAGAGAATTTCTGCATTTTTGCCTCTTAATAAGTGGAATTTCTGTCTTTTTCCCACAATACAAAGGGAATTTCTGTCTTTTTTGCCCCAAAATAAGGAAAATTTCTGACTTGTTTCCCAGAAGTAAGTGAAATTTCTGCAATTTTGCCCCAAAATAAGGGAAATTTCTGCCTTTTTCCCCGAAATAAGGGGAATTTCAGCCTTTTTACCTCAAAATAAGGGGAATTTCTGCATTTTTGCCACAAAATATTTGGAATTTCTGCCTTTTTGCCCCAAAATAAGGAAAACTTCTGCCTTTTTTCCTTAAATAAGTGAAATTTCTGCAATTTTGCCTTAAAATAAAAGAAATTTCTGCAATTTTTCCCCATAATAAAGGAATTTTCTGCAATTTTGCCCCAAAAGAAAGGGAATTTCTGTTTTTTGTCCCCAAATAAGGGAAATTTCTGCAATTTTGCCCTAAAATAAGGGATATTTCTGCCTTTTGCCCCCAAATAAGGGGAATTTCTGCATTTTTGCCCCAAAATAAAGAAAATTACTGCATGTTTTACCCCAAATTAGGTGAATTTCTGCAATTTTGCTCCAAAATACGAGGATTTTCTTCCTATTTCGCCGAAAATAAACGGAATTTCTGCCATTTTGCCGCGAAATAAGTGAAATTTCTGCAGTTTTACCCCAAAATAAGGGGAAGTTCTGCGTTTTTGCCCAAAAATTAGGGGAATTTCTGCAATTTTGCTCCAAAATACGGGGAATTTCTGCCTTTTTTCCCCAATAATAAAGGGAATGTATATCTTTTTGCCATAAAAAAGGGAAATTTTTTCATTTTTACCCCAAAATAAGGGAATTTTCTGCCTTTTTGACTCAAAAGAAGTGCAATTTCTCCATTTTCCCCAAAAATAAACCGAATTTCTGTCTTTTTGCCCGAAAATAAGGAGAATTTCTGACTTTTTGTCCTGAAATAAGTTAAATTTCTAAAATTTTTCCCCAAAATAAGGGAAATATCTGCTTTTTGCCCCAAAATAAAAGGAATTTCTGCCTTTTTGCCACAAAATAAGGGGAATTTCAAAATTTTTACCTCAAAATAAGGGGAATTTCAGCAATTTTGCCCCAAAATATGTGAAATTTCTGCAATTTTGCCCCAAATTAAGTGAAATTTCTGAGTTTTGTCTCATAATAAAAAGAATTTCTGTCTTTTTGCCCCAACATATAGGGAATTTCTGCCTTTTTGCCCCACAATTAGGGGAATTTCTGCAATTTTGCTCCAAAATACGGGGAATTTCTGCCTTTTTGTCCGAAAATAAGAAGAATGCATACCTTTTTGCCATAAAAAAGGAAAATTTCTTCATTTTTGCTCCAAAATAAGGGGAATTTCTGCTTTTTTGTCTCTAAATAAGTGGAATTTCTGTCTTTTTCCCCCAAAACAAAGGGAATTTCTGTCTTTTTTGCCCCAAAATAAGGAAAATTTCTGACTTATTACCCTGAAATAAGTGAAATTTCTGCAATTTTGCCCCAAAATGAGGAAAATTTCTGCCTTTTTGCCCCCAAATAAAAGAAATTTCAGCCTTTTTACCACAAAATAAAAGGAATTTCTGCATTTTTTCCCCAAAATATGGGAAATTTCTGCGTTTTTGCCCCCAAATAAGAACAATTTCTGCAATTTTGTACCAAAATAAAAGAAATATCTGACTTTTTGCCCCAAAAAAGAAAAGTTCTGCTTTTTTTTACTGACATAAGTGAAATTTCTGCAATTTTGCCCCAAAATAAGTGAAATTTCTGCAATTTCGCCCCAAAATAAGAGAAATTTCTGGAATTTTGCCCCAAAATAAGTGGAATTTCTGAGTTTTGCCCCAAAATAAGTGAAATTTTTGTCTTTTTGCCCCAACATATAGGGAATTTCTGCCTTTTTGCCCCACAATTAGGGGAATTTCTGCAATTTTGCTCCAAAACAGAGGGAATTTTTGACTTTTTGCCCGAAAAATAAGAAGAATGCATACCTTTTTGCCATAAAAAAGGGAAATTTCTTCATTTTTGCTCCAAAATAAGGGGAATTTCTGATTTTGCCTCTTAATAAGTGGAATTTCTGTCTTTTTCCCCCAAAACAAAGGGAATTTATGTCTTTTTTGCCCCAAAATAAGGAAAATTTCTGACTTATTACCCTGAAGTAAGTGAAATTTCTGCAATTTTGCCCCAAAATAAGTGAAATTTCTGAGTGTTGCCCTAAAATAAGGAAAATTTCTGTCTTTTTGCCCCAACATATAGGGAATTTCTGCCTTTTTGCCCCACAATTAGGGGAATTTCTGCAATTTTGCTCCAAAATACGGGGAATTTCTGCCTTTTTGCCCGAAAATAAGAAGAATGAATACCTTTTTGCCATAAAAAAGGGAAATTTCTTTATTTTTGCTCCAAAATAAGGGGAATTTCTGTTTTTTTGCTTGTAAATAAGTGGAATTTCTGTTTTTTTACCCCAAAGCAAAGGGAATTTCTGTCTTTTTTGCCCCAAAATAAGGAAAATTTCTGACTTATTACCCTGAAATAAGTGAAATTTCTGCAATTTTGCCCCTAAATAAGGGAAATTTCTGCCTTTTTGCCTCCAAATAAGGGGAATTTCAGCCTTTTTAACTCAAAATAAGAGGAATTTCCGCATTTTTGCCCCAAAATATGGGAAATTTCTGCCTTTTTGCCCCAAAATAAGAAAAACTTCTGCAATTTTGTACCAAAATAAAAGATTTTTCTGCCTTTTTGCCCCAAAATAAGTGAAATTTCTGCTTTTTTTCTGAAATAAGTGAAATTTCTGCAATTTTGCCCCAAAATAAGTGAAAATTCTGAGTTTTGCCACAAAATAAAGAGAATTTCTCTATTTTTGCCCTAATAAATAGGGAATTTCTGCCTTTTTGTCCCACAATTGAAGGAATTTCTGCAATTTTGCTCCCAATACGGGGAATTTCTGCCTTTTTGCCTGAAAATGAGAAAAATGCATACCTTTTTGCCATAAAAAAGGAAAATTTCTTCATTTTTGCTCCAAAATAAGGGGAATTTCTGCTTTTTTGTCTCTAAATAAGTGGAATTTCTGTCTTTTTCCCCCAAAACAAAGGGAATTTCTGTCTTTTTTGCCCCAAAATAAGGAAAATTTCTGACTTATTACCCTGAAATAAGTGAAATTTCTGCAATTTTGCCCCATAATGAGGAAAATTTCTGCCTTTTTGCCCCCAAATAAAAGAAATTTCAGCCTTTTTACCACAAAATAAAAGGAATTTCTGCATTTTTTCCCCAAAATATGGGAAATTTCTGCGTTTTTGCCCCCAAATAAGAACAATTTCTGCAATTTTGTACCAAAATAAAAGAAATATCTGACTTTTTGCCCCAAAAAAGAAAAGTTCTGCTTTTTTTTACTGACATAAGTGAAATTTCTGCAATTTTGCCCCAAAATAAGTGAAATTTCTGCAATTTCGCCCCAAAATAAGAGAAATTTCTGGAATTTTGCCCCAAAATAAGTGGAATTTCTGAGTTTTGCCCCAAAATAAGTGAAATTTCTGTCTTTTTGCCCCAACATATAGGGAATTTCTGCCTTTTTGCCCCACAATTAGGGGAATTTCTGCAATTTTGCTTCAAAACAGAGGGAATTTCTGACTTTTTGCCCGAAAAATAAGAAGAATGCATACCTTTTTGTCATAAAAAAGGGAAATTTCTTCATTTTTGCTCCAAAATAAGGGGAATTTCTGATTTTGCCTCTTAATAAGTGGAATTTCTGTCTTTTTCCCCCAAAACAAAGGGAATTTATGTCTTTTTTGCCCCAAAATAAGGAAAATTTCTGACTTATTACCCTGAAGTAAGTGAAATTTCTGCAATTTTGCCCCAAAATAGGGGAAATTTCTGCCTTTTGCCCCCAAATGAGAATTTCTGCATTTTTGCCTCTTAATAAGTGGAATTTCTGTCTTTTTCCCCCAATACAAAGGGAATTTCTGTCTTTTTTGCCCCAAAATAAGGAAAATTTCTGACTTGTTTCCCAGAAGTAAGTGAAATTTCTGCAATTTTGCCCCAAAATAAGGGAAATTTCTGCCTTTTTTTTCCGAAATAAGGGGAATTTCAGCCTTTTTACCTCAAAATAAAGGGAATTTCTGCATTTTTGCCACAAAATATTTGGAATTTCTGACTTTTTGCCCCAAAATAAGGAAAACTTCTGCCTTTTTTCCTGAAATAAGTGAAATTTCTGCAATTTTGCCTTAAAATAAAAGAAATTTCTGCAATTTTTCCCCATAATAAAGGAATTTTCTGCAATTTTGCCACAAAAGAAAGGGAATTTCTGTTTTTTGTCCCCAAATAAGGGAAATTTCTGCAATTTTGCCCTAAAATAAAGGAAATTTCTGCCTTTTGCCCCCAAATAAGGGGAATTTCTGCATTTTTGCCCCAAAATAAAGAAAATTACTGCATGTTTTACCCCAAATTAGGTGAATTTCTGCAATTTTGCTCCAAAATACGGGGATTTTCTGCCTATATCGCCGAAAATAAACGGAATTTCTGCCATTTTGCCGCGAAATAAGTGAAATTTCTGCAGTTTTACCCCAAAATAAGGGGAAGTTCTGCGTTTTTGCCCAAAAATTAGGGGAATTTCTGCAATTTTGCTCCAAAATACGGGGAATTTCTGCCTTTTTTCCCCAATAATAAAGGGAATGTATATCTTTTTGCCATAAAACAGCGAAATTTCTTCATTTTTACCCCAAAATAAGGGAAGTTTCCGCCTTTTTGACTCAAAAGAAGTGCAATTTCTCCCTTTTCCCCAAAAATAAACCAAATTTCTGTCTTTTTGCCCCTAAATAAGGGGAATTTCTGACTTTTTGCCCTGAAATAAGTTAAATTTCTAAAATTTTTCCCCAAAATAAGGGAAATGTCTGCTTTTTGCCCCAAAATAAGGGGAATTTCTGCCTTTTTGCCACAAAAAAAGGGGAATTTCAGAATTTTTACCTCAAAATAAGGGGAATTTCTGCATTTTTGCCCCTAAATATGGGAAATTTCTACCTTTTTGCCCAAAATAAAAAAAATTTCTGCAATTTTGTACCAAAATAAAAGAAATTTCTGCCTTTTTGCCCCAAAATAGAAAATTTCTACTTTTTTTCCCTGAAATAAGTTAAATTTCTGCAATTTTGCCCCAAAATAAGTGAAATTTCTGCAATTTTGCCCCATAATAAGGGAAATTTCTGGAATTTTGCCCCAAAATAAGTGGAATTTCTGAGTTTTGCCCCAAAATAAGGAGATTTTCTGTCTTTTTGCCCCATCATATTGTAAATTTTGATTTTGGCCCCACAATTAAGGGAATTTCTGCAATTTTGCTCCAAAATACGGGGAATTTCTGCCATTTTGCCCGAAAATAAGAAGAATGCATAGCTTTTTGCCATAAAAAAAGGAAATTTCTTCATTTTTGCTCCAAAATAAGGGGAATCTGCTTTTTTGCCTCTCAATAAGTGGAATTTCTGTCTCTTTCCCCCAAAACAAAGGGAATTTCTGTCTTTTTTGCCCCAAAATAAGGAAAATTTCTGACTTATTACCCTGAAGTAAGTGAAATTTCTGCAATTTTGCCCCAAAGGAGGGAAATTTCTGCCTTTTTGCCTCCAAATAAGGAAAATATCAGCCTTTTTACCTCAAAATAAGGGAAATTTCTGCATTTTTGCCCCAAAATATGGGAAATTTCTGCCTTTTTGCCCCAAAATAAGAACAAATTCTGCAATTTTGTACAAAAATAAAAGAAATTTCTGACTCTTTCCCAAAAAGAAAATTTCTGCTTTTTTTTTCTGAAATAAGTGAAATTTCTGCAATTTTGCCCCAAGATATGTAAAATTTCTGCAATTTTGCCCCAAAATAAGGGAAATTTCTGAGTTTTGCCCCAAAATAAGAGAAATTTCTGTTTTTACCCCAACATATAGGGAATTTCTGACTTTTTGCCCCACAATTAAAGGAATTTCTGCAATTTTGCTCCAAAACACGGGGATTTTCTGCCTTTTTGACCAAAAATAAGAAGAATGCATACCTTTTTGCCAGAAAAAAATGGAAATTTCTTCATTTTTTGCTCCAA